>NC_133616.1:63747952-63833817 GCF_964106895.1 Numenius arquata | reverse complement strand
GATTTCCAGAGTGCATTGATGCTGAATTCAGTGGAAAACTTACCTTTGCAGTAGAAAAGCATGTAAAAGCTCCAGTGGATCATGAGGATAGTAAACATTATGGAAAGACCAGTTATTTCTAGGAAAGGTGAAGAATCACTTAGTGTTTGTAGTTTTTTGTGGTATTTAGATTTTGCTCTTTTTTTGAGGTATGAAATTTCCTCCCTGTAGAGTTTAGCTCAGACTTGCAAGATCAACACATATTTTAGCACATTTTTCTACTTTCCTAGCTTTTAAAAATTCTGTCAGAGGGGCTCATCAGGGCCAACAGCTGGTTATTTGATAAATTTCTCTTCCTCCTATGAAAGTTGTATTTACAATAAAAAGCATCTACCAGGGATTCTGCAGGAAGATTTACTTTTTAAAAGGTTCTCTTTTTAATAGTATGAATAATTTTGCAGTTTGGAGCTCTTCAGATATTTCTTTTTTCAAAATATTATACATGAGGTAGCCTCTTTGAAGTGGAATGTACTCACATTCTTCCATTTAAGATATGAAAGCAGGAAATTAATTTATTTTCTGAATTTTTGTGCCAGATGAACAGCAAGAAAAGGGACAAGAGAGCCCAGTCTTGATCATATTGAAGCTGGTGAGAGTTTCTGTCACTGACATGAAGGTCAGTGAAACTGGAAGCTGCAGATTATTTCCCATTACAGGCTTGAATTTACTCTTATGTTAATTGCCGTGAATCTGGAAAAGATGACGAGAAGAATGGGATTATAAAAAAAAAGGTTGTGAAAAGCAAATCAAACCTTGTGGGTTTATCCCACAGTCTGCATGAATCCTACTTCAAGATTGAGCTGCTTCTGCCATTAGCATTTTATCACAATTTTCCCACATCATGTAACTTCAGTATTTTCATACTTCAGGATTGTTGGACTAGCAAAAAATAACAGTCCTTCTGCCTTATGTGCACAGACTATTACTATTAGAAAAAAATTGTCATTGTGCTATCAATAATGGGTGGTTGGAGGGGTGGGGTGGGAAAAGGGAAGGAAACAGAATGAAAATATTCAAAGCTCGGGGGTGGTCAGTCTTGGGACCAACCTCTCTGTCTTACCCCTGGCTGTTCATTTTGCCTTGTAGTAGTTCTCCAAGCTGCTGGATACTGATTGCTGCATTACACGGAGTGACTGGAGTAGTGTAGTGGGTGGCTCAGGGCAGCAACGGCAGCTGGTTTCTGCTGTGTGCTTGAATTTATAGCTGCAAGTATCTTCAAATGGAAAACATGGCCTGTAGGGAAAAAAAAAAAAAATCAGGTGTGGAGACAAAAGCTCATACTGAAACTTGCTGGAGAGATCCAAGCAATGCAGAGAGGTAAAACAGGAGGGCAATTGTTACTGAAGAAAAGGAGGGAAGTACAAAGAGACATACACCAGTAATTACTTTATATTTTTGGATTCATATAAAGGATTCATACTTGTTGCCATTCAAGGATAAAAGCCCAGCAAATTAAAAAACACCAAAGAGAAATAACAAAGTTTGCTTAAAATACTTGCTAAATATTTTATGCTGTTTCGTAATGCATAAGATCTTTTGCTCCCATTCCTGTCTAACTGGAAGCTGATGAATAGGAAGTCAGATACTGTAACTTTTATTACAAGAATAAATTCTCTCACTTTTTCTGTGTTCATAGGCTCAGATATGAGACTGAAAAAAAAAACAAACAAAAAAACCTCCTTATGCTTATAATAGAAGATATCCATTAGTTTCCATGTTAGAGCCAGAATTCTCTCTGTCACATACACCTGTCTTGGTAAATCAGGCTGCTCTTTCTGCACCTTGCTCAGGAGTCATACATGGAGCCCATGTTTTAGTTCGATTTACTCCTTCAGTGCCTTCTGTATGGTATCTTCAGCTACATTCAACTGCAACACATTTACAACCCGCTCTTCCAAAAAAGCAGTAAGGTTATTTTCTCCAGTCTCTAGGTGGTGTCCAATCGTTCCGACATTTAAAATTCTGATTGATTTTCAGAGATTTTCAAACTCATGTTAAAGATTTCAGTTTCCTTAACAATGGGTATGTAGAGGCAATTAGTTCTCTTGTTCTTTTTGCAGGCTTTATGGCTTTTTGCACATCTATTAGTTTGATCTGTCTGTTAATAAAGCCACCACCCAGGTCTATGAGCCATGAAATGCAGGAGCTGGTGCTTCCTCTTCAGAATGGGCATGATTAAAATACACTACCATTTAACAGACTTTTTGATGAATTGTTTGGGCCTTGGAGCACCCACTTTGTACCCTAATCTGTCTTTGCCACAGTCGAGGACACCCACATTTCTCTCACTGTCTCACTGGCATTTTACCCAATCATACTGCTTTTTTTTTTTTTTCAATTTTTTCCTTTTTTCCTTTTTTTTTTCTTTTTTTTTTTTTTTTAATTTTATTTTACATAAGTGTGACAATGAGATATGGTACTGTATGATGCATAAAGCTTTGTGGATTTTTATTTTTCTCTTTGGCCTTGGGAGAGTCCCCCCCAAAAGTTCCAAAGTTCCAATATGCTACACAGTACTAATGAGAACTGAGGACTCACAGCAGAATAATAAATTTGTCCATAATTCCACAATATATGTAAACTTTAACTAGATTTAGGACTTTATTACTCTAACTTAAAGGTGTTATTTACATACATCAGATGTTTGATGTATAGTAAAAAAGTTTGAGATTTTTCCATTTTGGGGTTTGAATGGCTGTTTGATAAGCTGGATTTTTAAGACTTCTTGTTTTCCACCTTTCTAGTCATCCAAAGTCTTCTGAAGAACACGTATCCAAGCTTTACATAGAATTGAAAGGTAAAACACTACATTATCAATACAGCCAAAACGTTTACCGGAAAATACTTTAGACTTGAACAGGAATCACAACTGACACAGGAAAGCATTCAACAGTTAACACGTTAAACTAAATGCAATAGAAAGGAAAACATAGAAGTGTAGATGAAAAAGGGAAAAAAATCAAAACTACTTAATGTCTCTGAATTATTATCTTGAAAGTCACTGTAATGTAAGTAGAAAGGTGAATATATTTTTGAAAGTTTAATCAAATTTAGATTCTGCTTGCAATGTGGTTAATGGTAATTACTTGTTAAGCCATTTCTGAAAGTGTTCTTACCATCACCATGTATTTCAGGTACATGGTAATGAAAGGACACTGCTATAAATAGGGGAAAAAAAAAATGACTCTGCAGTATCTGTAAGCTTATCCTAGCTTTAGAAATGGCATATAGACTAATCCTCCAAGGTGTTAGATAGCTCATTTGGGGGACTGAACAACTTGGACTACATTAGAAACAGGAATGAAGTTGTTTCTGGTTTCAGCTCTCATGTATTTATTAAGCTAGTATTTCTGATACAGACACCTAACGGCAAGTGCTGGCATGATATTTCATAGCATACATCCTTTGTGTACGCTGCATGCAGTGCATCAGTAGGCTGCTGCTGTGGTAAGACTGCAGAGGCATTGCAGTCTTGCTACTATCGTTGGTTGTCATGGCCACAAGTAATACACAACATGAGGCACAAAGATTCAGACAATTTTTAAAAATTATACCACTTTTTTCCTTATGTGAGCTTTGTTTTTTATTTTTTACCAAGCTTTATGCATGATCATAGAAAGCACATACACACAATAACAATACCTTTGCAACTTCCTGTGTTGCTTAAGGAATGTCAGTGCATTTATATACAGCATCCAGTGATTAATTTTGCAAATAGTTACATTTCTTTTATCCATTTGCTATTGACATGTGTGTATTAGACTCTCAGAGATCTCCTGTGCTTGCAAGCAGATTCAAGAGACTTGTGAATTACTTTATTTCGTCAGTGCTAAACATCGTTAATGACAGGAATGAAGCTGTGCTTTCAGTACCAGCATCTGTATATTACTGCTAAATGTGGAATTTTAAAGTCGTATCAAACATTAAAAAAAATTTAGAATAGCTTTAGTTTATGAAAACTGAATTGGCTAGTAATTAAGAGTTACCCAAAATACATGTACTCATTAAATGACTGCCACGAAGGGAGATTTTTACATTGTGATTTGTTGTTAATAGAGGATTTCATAGGCAACAGTTAGTCTTTGTTTAATAAAAATCTAGCCATCAAGGCATATGGGCTATATGTAGATTGCAGGTTGCATAAACTGTGCTACCCATCGATCATATGTGTAATATTTTTTTATACCACAAGAGGTCACACAACATTTATAAATCTATGCAGTGGAAAAATTGATAATTGTTCTATCTGCAAAACAGTAAAGTTAAATCTCATGCACTAAGTAAAAGGCAAATTGTAAAACAAAAATAAGATACTTTTTTTCTCCTGTTAAAGGACTCTCAGCCTGTGTGATCTGCTATGAGCCATATCCAAATATCCACTCAGCTGTACATTTCATGCTGAAGGCAGGGAAAGACATATGCTGTGGTACCTTCTGAATCATTATCAGTATATGATGTAACCTTGGAAGAAGGACAAGATCAGACTCTCCTTGGCGTGGTGGGTAACATAATCAGATGATATACGATGCATCGGATGGGATTATGGTGATCAAATAAGCATGCCTGGCAGCTCAGTGAAAAATATTAAAGCTGAGTTTAGGTGCACAAATTGCTGCTAGTTCAGCAAAATGATAGACACAAAAAAGATTTTAATTTTGCAGAGATTGCAGCCTGAATTTGTGAAACAGGATCATTTCATAAAGATGCCATCTAGAATTTTCTATAGGAGTCTCGGTATGGTACAGTAATGCAATTCCTGGTGAGGCAGTAATACCCCTCTGTGATGCCTGTTTGCTCTCACTAACTGTGAAGCAAGCAGAGGCCAGTGAGACAAAGTATGGAAGAAGTGTGGTGGGTGGAGGAAGCTGGGGTATTAGTGCAGTGCAATCCTGTGGCATGGCAGGACTGGAACAGCCTTGCTGCTGTGGGAAATACCCATGAAGAACACAGTTTTGGGAGGAAGTATAAAGAAGCTGATTCTTTAGTGTCTGCCCTAAGGGCATGCATGACCTCGTACAGGTAGGGATGTGAGCATACTGCTTGATGCCCATGTTTCTCAGCTTCTTCCATTGCTAACCCTCCCTTCTGGAGGGACAATAAATCATATCATCTGAAGGTTAATTCTGAGTAATTTTTCTACTTTCCAAGCTTTATCTGTAGTAGGGTAGTGGTAAGACCATAATTGTTTGACACAGTAGCCTATCATTTATATCATTAAAAACTGCCTAATTATGTGCCTAGCTTACAGGCTATTATAACTTCAATAGTGTCCCTTGGGCAAACAAGCCTTCATTCACTCAGGTAAACATATAATTAAAGAGGAAAGAATAAGACCAGGCAGGAACTGACCGGTATAATTTTGGCTTTCTTCTCAAAGTTTAAATATAAATGCTGTTTATTGTATTAATAATTTTTAGTAGTTGCATTTTTTCTCCGAGGAACTCACAGAACTTCTCAACAAAAGGCAAGGATATTTATTTCTATTTTGTAGACACAGAAACAGAACTAAAAGCTTAAACTGTCATGAGGAATAAACAGCCCCAAAAGACAAAACCTATTTCAAACATATAGCCTGAAATAGCTTACCAAGCTTCTTTTGTAAGTGCAGTCCTCTGTATCTTAAGGAAGGTCACACAGAGCTAACCTCAGATGTCCCCTCTTTTATATAGTTGGTTATGTTAGCTTTCACTTAAGTTTGTGTCTTTTGTAGAGCTACATAAGCTGTACACATTGGTCTGTTTTAGTGAGCATAAGAGAGGGACAATAATTAAATATGTTTTTCTGTTTCATTTTCTAAAGTACCTTCTCAGGACTGCAGACTCTTAGGCATTTATTTCTTGCAGCAGAAGGATGATCTTTTCTCTAAGTACCTGATATTCAGGAAATGTTAATTTGGTTGGATGAACTCTCTTTGTGACCTTGAACAAGTTATTTAATAACTTTACACCTCCATTTCCCACTGAGAAAAGACATGTAATACTCTTATGGTGGCTGGAGGAAGGAGGATAATTGGTAAATATTAGAAAGAACAAACAGCCACAAAATTACCACTCCTCTCCAAAGGCAATTTATTCCAAAATGTAAAAAAAAAAAAAAAAAAAAAGGAAGAGAGAATTAAATTCCTGAGGAGGAGGATTATTTTTTAGAAAAAAAGAAAAAAACAAAGGGTTGAAACAGATGGGAAGAGGGAGAATGTGTCACATCCTACAAGCCTTATGTCCGGGCAAGGCTGTAGATGGAGATTGTGAATATTCCTCACTGCAGAGAGCTTGCAAGACCAAACAGAACAATTTTAACTTAATCCTGCACTTAATCTCAAATCTTCAATATAATGAGGAAAGGGCATCTGTAAAACGAGCACTATTACTTCGGTTTTCAGGCAAATGTTGTGCTTTGTTTTAGATGGTCGTCAGGCAATGGAGATACTTGGATGGGAGTAACTGAGGTGTGTGGATAGGAGGCTGTGCAAAGTGTCTGTGGAAGGCTTCTGTGTTAGGAAGAGAGGTACAGCACAAACAAATTGCACAACAAGGAAAAGAGTTCACTTTTTGCGTGGGAAACAATAAAGTCTGTGGTTTCAGAACATACAGGAGTAAAGAGGACTTAAGCAACTTTTTGTGTCTGTACTCTACACTGATTCAGGGACTAAGGTAAACCAGAAGTAGCGTGACCCATCGGCCAGCAGAACTGTCAGTGGCTGGTCCAGCTGTGCCCACCCTGCAGTGTGCCAGGTGCTGTGGGAACTCCCCAGGCATGCTGCGCGGAGTCCCGCCTGGCTCAGCCCACACCAGAGGGCCTTCTGGTGTGTCTTTGCTGCACCAGCAACAGCCTGGAAGCAGACACCCTTCACCTCCTTTGTGACCAAAGCCAACATATGAAAAGGTTGCAAGCAAAAGTGATAAAATCATACCCAATTAGACTAATTCATTCTGAATAATTTTCCCCAGTGAGTATGGACACAAAAGAACAGTGAATGCTCTCATAACAGTGACTTCTATTCATTAATGAGCATGTCTTGAATACATGGATCATTAGAGAAAGAAATCAAGGGAGAAATGAGTAGTCTGACACGTTCACCTTCCTGACGTTGTGTGAAATCCTTCTTTCAGTCACCAAAAGTGCAGGCAATGTCTAGCACACTGTAGTGACAGTACAATTCCAACCTTTATTGAAACACATAACCATTTTTTAAAATTAAAAAAACCCAGTACCTGGCACATGAAGGAATCTCCTCTGAATTCCAGATATTTCTAAGGTTTTTGAATGCAACCACTTCTCCAGACACTGCTGCTAATAAATTACAGACAGTACACACCTACACTTCTCAACAGCAGATTACAGCAGCTTCTTCTGTGCCTATTTTTATTTTCCTTATTTCAAGGTCTACTGTTCTTTATCATAGTTATGAACCCCTAAGTAAAAGTAACGAAGCTGAGTAGAATTTAGAATATTAGATGAGTTTGGGACAGACAGATAAAGCATATCATAGAGGGGAATCAATTAATGAAGCTTAATCTTTTAATGTTTAGAAGCGTGATGCACAATAAACTATCTGTCATGGTTTACCAGATTGAGGAGCAGGGTCTTTTGGTATGCAAGAATGGGTGACTGTTGAATTGCCCTGGCAAATTCAAAAAACAATTTCAATTCAAATTCAGTTCCCTGAATTTGCTGAGTCCCTGATTCATGCATACAGCCACCCAGGAGGCTTAATACAGCCTGTCAGATGCATGAACTTAAGTGCTTGTAAGGTGAGGAGCAGTAGAGTTGATGAGGCTGTTTTGTCATTTGCATGAACGTTATGCTCCTATGCTCTGCCATGGAGTTATTTAGAGTGGGAAGTTCAAGATGGTTGACTTTTCCTATGAACAGACTCATCTGGCAGCACAGGAGCTCTTTAAGGACAAGAGCTTAGAAGTACTGGTGGTAAGTTGCCTTATCGGCCCACGCAGAGTGACTGCAAATGTATAGCCATTCTGAACTATTTTAGTTCAAAGCCATTTTCGCAGTAAGAAGGAATTGGACATTCTGAAGTTGTAATAATTGATTATACTTTTCTGTTGAAGAACATTCAGTCCCATGTTTCAGTGCTAGAACTAAGTTTCAAATCTTCGAGAGAAGGATGACACCAAAAACTGGTGGAAAATATCATAGAATCATAGAATCATCCAGGTTGGAAGAGACCTTTGGGATCATCGAGTCCAACCACCTACCCTACTCTACAAAGTTCTCCCCTATATCGTATCCCCCAACACCACATCTAAACGTCTCTTAAACACATCCAGGGATGATGACTCAACCAGCTCCCTGGACAGCCTATTCCAATGCCCAACCACTCTTTCTGTGAAAAATTCTTTCCTAATGTTCAGTCTAAACCTACCCTGTTGGAGCTTGAAGCCATTCCCTCTCGTTCTGCCATTCGTTACCTGTGTGAAGAGACCAGCACCAGCCTCTCTACAGTGTCCTTTCAAGTAGTTGTAGAGAGTGATGAGGTCTCCCCTCAGCCTCCTCTTCCTCATACTAAGCAGTCCCAGCTCCTTCAACCGCTCTTCATATGATTTGTTTTTCCAGGCCCTTTCCACATGCCTGCCATCAAAGGGCTCCAACACACCCCAAGGACTAAATGATAAATATAGTGAGAAGAAAGACACGAGACTAGCAGGCCTGTTTGAACCCAGTGTGGGAGATCATCTAACAGGCATGAATAACTTTACAGTGAGGGTAGTTACACAACACCACAGACATGCACTTAATTAATTTTAAATGCAGTTTTTCTCTGATTGGTAAGGTCAAACCCTTTTGAAAGTGTTTGGACCTGTAAATCCTCAGGCACTGATGAGCTTGACACCATTTATTTAGTTTACTTATCCTCCTCCACTTAAGGGCAGTCCCTGTGAAGATAGCACACCTCTTGAGCTGCTGCAGATCCTTTAGAGAATAAGTGGTAAAAAAATTCTGACACAAGAAATAATAATACTGGCACTTGAATTACATAGCTGTAAATAAAAGTTCTTTGGGCTGTACTCTGCAATCTTGTAAATGCAATCTCACAGGTACACGTTTACCATAAAGGAGAGCTCTGCACAAGCACAGGGATGTGAGAATGGAGATCTGATCCCAGATGCTGAGGCTCAAGTCATCTTGATAGGCGGCCAATCTACCCCGTCAATGGCTAACTACGTTATGTCACCGCGTGAAACCGCAGCAGCGCTTGTACTGCACTGATTAGCTAAGAATTGGTAACAGCCCTTAAGCAACCCTGCCTTAAAACTTTATTTTCATAAAGTTCATATCTGGGTGAAGGAAGATCCCATGCTGGGTAGACTAGTAGCACGTACTCTATAAAAAAACTTTTCTGTAGGAAGGTAAAACTTCATGCTAGACAAAGCAGGAAGAGAACAATTCTGAAGAAACAGAGTGGGTAGGCTTTTTTGAGACACAGTGTGAAACACTTCACATACATTTGCAATATTTTGTTGAGAAACAAAACACTAAGTACATTTAGAATGCTACAGTGATTAAAATTCAAATATAAAGACTAAATAAAGAAAAACGATCTTACCAATAAGTTGAATTCCTAAATACTTTTTTTTTTTATTATTATTATTTAAGATTCATTTGAATCGTAACTCTTCAGTATCATCAGAACTTCAACAAGGCGGGTCTGAGAGTGAACCCTTTCTTTGGCATAGCCTTGTCGTTTGGGTTTCTGTATGCAACAAATCTCCTCAACTGCATGACGCCTCTTCGGCTCTATAAGGAAGAACTCCACCACACAAACTGCTAAGCGTTATCTACCAACTTGATATAATTCTTATAGTAACAACTTTTGTGTTTGAATGTTAATCACACTTACGTATCCTATGAAAAAGATTTATAATCTCAGCAACAAAAACAAGTACACTGTAAGTACTTTGTATGCCTTCAATATATCAATAAATTGCTGTTATCTTTTTTTTTGCTTGAAGCACGTACAAATCTGATCCCAGTTTGTTTTTATTAAATTAAATTTGTTATTGATAGGAACTTTGTTCCTGCACTTTAAGTTGCCTTTATTTCCTGAGTACTTAAACAGCAGAAATGAAATGTGCTATTCTTCAGGGAAATTTATTAAGCTTTGATTTTTTTGTATTCTGTACTTGTGAACTAAACAAAAAACTAATCTTGAATTATTAAAATTAATTTTTCATTGGAATGTTTTCCTGTAAGCTTTCTATTAATTTAATCATCAAACATATAACATCAAGCTTTAAATCTGCGTTGTTCAGCAGAGTTACTGTATGAAAGAAAATATTTAAAGCAATTAAAAAACTCTGCAGAACAAATGTACATTTTCCCTTATAAAATTATCTGTTTACAGAAAGATAGAAGATACAAACTTCACAACTAATTTCTGGAATCCCAACGACCAGGGATGTTGATTTACAATGTTTGGATTTAACTGTGAAAGATCTAGCAAAACACATCACTGGAAAGAGTGGAAATCTCACACAAAAGCTGTTTTTATTTCATTCCGTTTCTTTTATTTTGTCTGACAGAAATAACCCAGTCTGCAAGCGAAGGATATATCCAAAGGATATGTCTTCTTAGACCGAGGCAAAGATTTTGGAAGATACACGTGTCTTTCTCTTTTCCATTCCCTTTGTCTTCCTTAAATATTGTAACTTGGATCCACATTATTCTTCTATTTCTACTCTTATGGAAGCAAAGCCAAATATGAAGTCTGGGTTTTCAGTGGTAGTGAATTTTCTAGGCCATTGCCAGAAGTGGAAGACAGAGAGAGAAGTGACATACTTTTTTCCAGCAGTGGCAAACAGTCCAACTCAGTGTCTCATTCTCCGGGGTGGATGCAGAAGTGATAGTGAATCAATACTGATTCCAAAATAGTGATTCCAAAAGCCCTACACCAGGAAGGGGGATGGTGTCGTGAAGCTGTGCATCATGCTGCATGTGTGGCATATGCCTCTTATGGCACCAGCTGTGTCAATGCTCCATTGATCTGAGATGTGACAGCATGAATTGATGCTGTCTTGAAGCCAAGCAGAAAAGTGAGAACATAGCTCTCTGATGTGAAGGTCTTAGACAAGTGCAGCTGCGTGTTAGTGGGATTGCTTGGCTACAGGGCTAGCTGTCTCACAGTTAGAAATTCAGAGATAGAGCATGACTGTCTGCCTATGTGAAGGTGTGCCCAAACATTCTCCATCGGTGTATACATAGCACTTCAGCATCTCATACCGCCACATTTTGTATTCCATAATAATTTTATTCTTTTCCTGTCACACATATGGCATTCACTGCAACGTGTATAAAGCAATGTCTTGGTTTTACTTTGGAATTGAGTTACTATATGACTTAGTAACTAAAATCTCCCCATGCCCCAGTGACCTCCACCCTTCAGTGCAACAGCAGTGCTTAGGTCAGCTAACCTGAGTCTACAGCTCTGTTCTCAGCGTGTTACTTCCTTTAGAGGCACTGACAACCTTGGCAAGATTCAGGGAAAAAAACACAGGCCATTCCAAGGTCCAGTCTTAGCTTCTTTCTTTTATCCCGTCAGGCCTGGGCCAACAACTGTTGTCTTTGAGCAATTCAGATTCAGAAGCAACTCTGTCCTGCTTTGACCTACATCAGGGATGACCCAGCCTACACATTGTCAGACAAAACTTCTATAAACACCTTCACATGCTTTGGCTTATACAAACCCTCTGTAAAGAACATCTGCTACCTCTGTAGAATTTTTTGCATCTTTTTATCGCTAGGTTTGGCAAACATAATGCATATAATGGATTAGGGCTCCACATTACATACCAGAAAAGTGTGTAAGAATTGTCTAAAAATAGCAATAGCCAAAGATATATAGTGTCTGCCCTATTATTAGTTTTTAGCACTTCAGTACTAGACGATATTTGTATCTTGAGCTATAATTGATGACTTCTGTAAAGCTAATAATTAAAATAGACCATATTCACTGCTTCTAAAATGGAGTCTCTTAGATATTTAATCAGGTCTTGTACATGATGTCTGAAGGGTAAGTTTATGCTCCCAAGTCTTCCCTGCTGCTTATTTATATTATTTATTATTTGTATATGTTAGTGACAGTTGTTCCAGCTTTGAAAGAAAGATGCTCTAAGGAGTATGTTTGGACTCTGTGGACCTCAGTGTCCAAAAAGAGACAAATTACCAGGGCAAAATGAATAACCAGTGAGAATTTAAAAAATACATATGTACGTTTGTTTGTATATATGAGTCAGCTAGTTTAGTGAAGGCTGCAGAACAATGTATTGGATTTTGTTTAAATAAGTGAAAAATGGTTTAAAAATATAATTATTCTACTCCTGAGTAAGGCTGTTTTTCATTTGTGGTGTTATTGCCTTTAGTATGCATTCCGTCCTTAGGGAAAATTGTTGTATCCAAGCTGCTGCATTTTCATGTGTGCAAGCTTGAATTTGCTGCTGAAGCAAGATTTGTTTTTAGTGTGATCTTTAACATAAACAGCCAGTTCTAATTGCATTTTTTAAGTTTTAAAAATTACAATAAATTAATTCAGAATGTGAAGAAACATGAAATCAGAAAATGTCCTGAATTTTTGTCCATAACTTCATATTAAAAGAGACTTCTTGAAAGAGTAATCCTGGAACAGAGCACTTTTTATTCCCTACCCTTGGTGTCACATGGTCTCTGTACACTTACTAGCCTTTAGTGAACTTCCATTTGCATCTAGTAGCATTAAGATCAAATGAGCTTCCATTTCCAAGGCATGTCTATAATCGCATGGGCTTTCCATGTACAGTTAATAAATACGTAAACTGAATTGGGTGGGTGACAGAGCACTGAACCAGGCTGCCCAGGGAGGTCGTGGAGTCCCCTACTCTGGAGATTTTCAAGACCCGCCTGGATGCAGTCCTGAGTAATGTGCTATAGGAAATCCTACTTTAGCAGAGGAGTTGGACTAGATGATCTCTAGAGGTCCCTTCCAACTCTGAGAATTCTGTGATTCCGTGATTCCGTGAATTGTTCTCTTTTTTCTCAGTTGCGTGTGCTTCTTTTCTCCCCTGACTGCACCTTCTCCATATCTGGGGAGAACTTTTCCTCCTGGTGCTGGTACTACTGTTAGTAATGTTATTATTACCTCAACTAAATGCAGCCCTAAGTTGTCTGCATATATGAGACAGGGACTCACAGCCTGAAAGCCTCTGGCAGACTTGGATTCCTGATGAAACTCTTGGTAATGAGAACTTCAGGGCTGAGAAGCAGAAGTTTAAAATGCTTTGGTGAAAAAAAAAAAAAAAGAATAAAAAAGTGGCCATGTCATGGTTTTGAGCAGTGTCAACTGATGTATAAAACCAATAGATTTTTACAATTGGGCATAAATTCAAGAAATTGCCCAATCTGAAACCCAAAGATGCTGCCTTAGATCATGGACACTAAATGATCCTAGTCTTAGTCTTGTTCTTAGTCTTACTACTTTCATTGCTTTTTATATATCCTAATTTTCTTTGTTCTCTGCATATGTGAAAATGTTTAAAATTTCTAATTTTTCCCTTCATGAAAACATTTTCTTTTCTGGAAAGCACAATATGGAATTGATTCTGAACACAGTGTTGCTGTGACAGGAGCAGTTTGTGTGCAGCCATACAATACTGAGACTAAGCCAATCGTTTTTTTCATCAGTGAGCCTGAACTTAATTTCTGTTAATTTCTGTAGGGGACTGAGGTGACAAATCATGAAATGCTTCCACCTAGTCCAGTTCTTAAGGCTGACAAAATTGCACAGAACCACTTCATTGCTCAGGGATTGATCTAATTTGTGATGAAAAATGGCCCCATAACCAGTTAGTGATATGGATAAAATTTAAATACTGATAGGAAAGTGTTGAAACATGTAATGGAAAATAAAGCTTCTCTATGCTTTAAAATCAAACCTAGAATGATTCTGTGTGTTGTTTTCTGTATGCTGCTGAATTACTTTTAACACAAGATTGTTACAATGGTCCCTGTGGACCTTAACTTCTGCTTTATACTTCTTTTAATTTCATCCCACATGAAGTCTATTTAATCTTCTCCGTAAAACACATTTTAGGTTGAATCTAAGAAACATTTTGTAGGATTGGTGGAATGTAGTTGCCTACAAATACAAACGCTTCTGTCTCTCCACGTGAGAAATTGTGCATGCAAGTGGAGATTTCTTAACTGGCTACAGACAAACCACTTCAAACACTGTAGATTATATGGTTCAGACCTTTTAACCTTTCATAGAAACATAGAATCATAGAATCCTCTAAGTTTGAAGGAACCTTTAAGATCATCAAGTCCAACTGTAAACCTAACACTGCCAAAACCACCAATAAACCATGTCCCTAAGCACAATGTATACATGTCTTTTGAATACCTCCAGGAATGGTGACTCAACCACTTCCCTGGACCGCCTGTTCCAAAGCTTGATAACCCTTTTGTTTTCCTAATATCCAGTCTAAACCTCCCCTAGCACAACTTGATGCCATTTCCTCTCATTCTATCAGTTGGTACTTGGGAGAAGGGACTGACATCCACCTCTCTACAGCCTCCTCTCATGTAGAGAGCGAGAAGGTCTCCCCTCAACCTCCTTTTCTTAAGGCTGAGCAACCCCAGCTCCCTCAGCCTCTCCTCATAAGAGTTTTCTCCAGATCCCTCACCAGCTTCCTTGACCTTCTCTGGACCTGCCCCAGCACCTCAATGTCTTTTTTGTGGTAAGGGGCCCAAAAGTGGACACAGTACTCGAGGTGGGGTCTCACCAGTGCCGAGTACAGGGGGATGATCACTTCCCTAGTATTTTTTCCTTTCTGAAATCCAAGTCAGAAACAGTGCATTCCCAAACATTCAGTCACTACTGTTGCTCCTTGGTGAATTCTGTTTGACTTGTCTATTGGCATCTTTTGACAGTGTTTTCCACAACTGAATACAATATGCCTTATGAAACTGTACCAGGAACATTGGCATTTCACATTACCCTTCCCATCCGTAACATGATGCAAACTACCTTTTTACTGAAACTATTTCTGCTATACCACACAAAACATGTCCTATTAACTGTACATTGATGCTTTTTGGGTACTTTCAACATTATTCCTTTCCAGGTTTCTGCTCATACATATTTTATTTGTATTTCACATTCCAGTCTCTTCAGTCTAACAGCCTGCATCTTACCAGGTGAATCATTTTGTTATTCTTCTGGTCATCATGCTAACCTTCCCAATGCCTCTTTTATATGTCAGTCTTCACTGATGCTTGCTACATTTCTGGGTCATTAATGAAGATGTAGGCTAAAACTTGACATAATATTGATTTTCTCAGTGATTTGCTTGAAATGTGTCCAACCTGATTCATTGACAGTTTGTGTTTTTCCTGTTTACTTGTCAACAAATGATGACAAATCATTTTTCTTCCTTTCTAGTCAGCTAAGTAACTTGTATGTTACAGGAAGGTTAATATTCTGAAGCCAAGGATGTCTAATTCATTTCTCCCAGCAGATGTTTATATTTAGTATCCATGAGAACAGACATCCTACATTATAATAAAGTGGTATGAATTGTAAGTTGGTCTGTCTGTGTAGTGTACAGACTACTTCCAAATGGGATGCACACACCGCCAGAATACTTGGACATTCTCTGTTTGCCTCCAGGTCCAAAGATATCTCCATCTCTGCCAACAGACATGGATCCCAAGTAAGCTAAGTTTGGAGGCTCTTGTTATAATGGCCTGGTCTCCATCAACACAACAAAAGTGACTGAATAATCCAAAGAAGTATCCCTGGGCTCTAACTTCAATTTTTTATTTAACTTCAATTTTTTATTGAAGCAAAACACAGAGAGTGGGTAGCATACAACTTACAAGACACTCTTTTTACTACTCTGTGGTATGTTCTCTATCCCTGTAACATATCTAAAAAGAACTTTGATAAATCAGAACTTTCCCAGGGCAAAGGTTTTGTCAGACCTTCACACTGAACCCAACAATTCTCCATAAAAACGTAGCACACATTCACTTGCTCTGTAGTCTTTGATATTAACTGACTCCAAAAAATGCCAGCATTTCCTGAATATAATTGGTTTTTGCCAACTAGGATACTAATTACCTCTTAATAACCAGTTGGTAATATATATTAAAAATAAATTGTTATTTTATTTTGCATTAAATTTTACATTTTTTTCTTCAGTTCTAAAATATCTAGGTTGGATTCAGCGCTAGGTTTGTTGGTCCTTGAAGAAGTGGCCAAAATAAACTTGTACTGCTTGAAGATTTTAACGGACCTAGTGAGAGATTTCATTTCCACCTCAGTGTGTCTTCAGAAGCAAGTAAAATCAGTGCCAATTCAGATGTACGAGAAGCTGTGCTTGTTAGAAATTCTAAATTGAAGAGAAGTAGAGCATTTATTTTCTTTGATGGGTAAAATCAAAGGTCATGCTGACCTTAGTACTTTGAGATGGAGGGTAGAATAAACAGTCTAGTTATTACAATATATTAAACATCTGGGAAATAATTCTGTATTATAAGAAAGAGGAATGACAGAATGGTTATTTCCTCTACTAAGTTAGTTGCTCCAGTTACTCTGGGGAGTTAACATGAATAAATGTGGCATTAGATTTTAGTACGGTATTCAGATCCCACTACATAATAAAAAATAAGGCAAATGGCATCTTGGGCTGCATGGGAAGGAGTGTTGCCAACAGACCAAGGAAGGCGATCCTTCTCCTCTATTCAGCACAGGTGAGCTCACACCTGGAGTACTGTGCCCAGTGCTCTGCTCCCTCATACAAGACAGACATGGAGAGAGACTGTTCAGCCTGGGCAGTGGAAGTCCCAGGGTGGACCTTATGAATATATTTAAATATCTGAAGGGAATGTGCAAAGAGGACAAAGCCAGGCAGTTTTCAGTGGTGCCCAGTGACAGGACCAGAGGCAATGGGCACACACTGAACACAGGAGGTTCCCTCTGAACTTCAGGAAACACTTTTTCACTGTGATGGTGATCAAGCACTGGCACAGATTGCCCAGAGAGCTGGTGAAGTCTCCCTTACTGGAGATACTAAACAGCCATCTGGACACAGTTCTGGACAACTGGCTCCATATTGCCCTGTTGGAGCAGGGGGGTTGGACCAGACGATCTCCAGTGGTCCTTCTAGCCTCAATCGTTCTGTCATTCTGTGCTTCTGTCAACAATATGGTTAGTCTTTAGGTAGCTGAGATAAAAGATTCGTCTGTGGAAGCCTTAATAATGTAATAGATATTCTAGATGTTTGATCAAAGCTTCATATTCCTACTAATAGGAAGAGAAGTCCACAAAAAATCTGTCATCCTGACCCTGGGAAAAAGGCAGTGTGTACACGTGTGTACTCCAAGCTGCTTGTTTAAGTATTATAACCTCAGAGCTACAAAAAATGGCTTTCTTTGGATTCTGTGAGTGTACAAAATCACAAAAGTATCCTGGAGAACTAAGAGGAGCAATTTTTTTGAGCTTTTGGAATATGGCTGTCTAACTGTCTATAAGTACCTAAAAGGTCAAAACCCCATTTCTGCTGCTTTTACACATATGGTAATGTTATAAAGCAGAGAGAGAAGAAACCCAGCAACAGGAAACAGACTTTGGTGTTTAGTTTTCATTTTCCAGAGCATTTGGAGAGATTTTTTGTACAAAACTCCAAAAATACTGGAGCTTATATTTAGTTTTTTCCTCATTAAAACTTCTGAATAGTACCTTTTGCTTTTTAATGACAATTCTATAGCCCAGTTTGTATTTTCAGAATTAATTCTGAATAAGAATAGTCTCCAAGCCACAGGTTGGATGATTTTTTTTTTCCAACTTGTAATACAAGGAATCCTTTGACACACAGACAAATTACGGAAGTAATGCACTCAATTTTTTTTTTTAAATGGGAGAATAATGCTGATCATTTGAAGTTAGTTATTTTTCTTATTGTTGAGAGTGCTATTTGCCAACAGTAACAGTTTTTGATACAGCTAAGAAAAAACGGTTAAGCACTCTATAGATTTTTTTTTTTTTAATTAACTATTTTAAGATTGAAATTATCTGGCTGTTCTTTTAAACTATAATTTCAGCAAGACATACAAAGAAAGTGAAGCATACCAGCAGCAAGCATAGGGTCAGTTACATATAGATTGATTTTCCATTTCCCAGGTAACAGTCACCTTATTCCAAAAATAGTAGAAGTGACTTTCAAGGACAGTTTGAGTTGCATGAGGAGAAAGCTCTTACTCCATGAGTTACTGCTTAGTTCAGTTGCTGAAGGAACTTCAGAAGCAAGCATGGACACGTAAGGGCCTTCTCCAACATCTAATGAAGCCAGTGAAAAGATCTCATCAATTCCATGGATTATAGAACCACACACAAATAGTTCCCAAATACTTAGTACTATTTCAGCACGCATGCAATTTACAATGTCTACTTTGTCTCAGTAAATGCAGAAACTTTTAAATCCTTCAAAAACTAGGAAGAAAAATGGAGTAGAATGTATAGAGAACCTTGAATAAAATTTTTACAAGGCACAGTAATTATAATGTAGTTATTCATTACTAAAACCAAAGATCAGCAACTCGATTACTGCAACCTATTGACATATTTCTTACGTTTAATTTTAGTTATCACATTATGATTCAAAATTTTATTAACCCTGGGATTATTCACATTCATGTGGTGTACAATCTACTCATATGAATAATGATAATTTACAGGTGTAGAAAAGTGAACTGTAATTGTCATGTAATGATAATTTAAGGACACTGTAATTGCAGTAAGCTCATACATTACAGGCCAGAATTAAGTGAATAATAAATTAAAATCAGAAAAATAAAAATCCCTTTCTGCCTAACTTATTTTGTGCAAGTTAATGTCTCTCAAATTTTAACTGATCTACATTGAAAGAATGACTAAAGGTCTGAATCACAGAATCACAGAATGGTAGGGGTTGGAGGAGACCTTCGGAGATCATCTAGTCCAACCCCCCTGGCCAAAGCAGGTTCACCTAGAGCAGGCTGGACAGGAATGCATCCAGGCAGGTTTTGAATACCTACAGACAAAGGAGACTCCACAAACTCTCTGGCCAGCCTGTTCCAGTGCTCTGGCACCCTCAAAGTAAGGAAGCTTTTCTTCATGTTGAGATGGAATTTCCTGTGTTGTAGCTTGTGTCCATTGCCCCTTGTCCTGTCACTGGGCTCTGAGAAGAGCCTGACCCCATCCTCTTGACACTCGCCCTTTAGATATTTATAAACATTGATGACATACCCTCTCAGCTTTCTCTGGTCCAGGCTAAACAGACCCAGCTCTCTCAGCCTTTCTTCATAAGGGAGATGCTCCAATCCCTTAATCATCTTTGTTGCCATATGCTGGACTCTTTCCAGCAGTTCCCTGTCCTCCTTGAACTGGGGGGCCCAGAGCTGGACACAGTACTCCAGATGCGGCCTCACCAGAGCAGAATAGAGGGGGAGGATGACCTCCCTCGACCTGCTGGCCATGCTCTTTTTAATGCACCCCAGGAGACCATTGGCCTTCTTGACCACAAGGACACATTGCTGCTTCATGGTCAACTTGATCATCAGGACTCCCAGGTCTCTCTTTGTAGAGCTGTTTCCAGCAGGTCAACCCCTAACCTGTAGGGGTGTATGGGATTATTCCTCCCCAGGTGCAGGACCTTACTCTTGCCCTTGTTGAGTTTCATCAGGTTCCTCTCCGTGCAACTCTCTAATGTATCCAGGTCCCTCTGCATCGTGGCAGAGACTTCTGGTGTGTCAGCCACTCCTTCCAGTTTTGTATCACCAGCAAACTTCCTGAGGGTACACTCTGTCCCCTCATCCAGTTTGTTGATGAAAATGAACTGATTCTTACTAAAAGAGTCTGTATTTTAAATATTTGTTAGTAGAAAGAATTTAGACATATAAACTTTAAAAACACACAAGTCCCTGAAACAAACATAAAAATTCCAGCTTATATTGCAAAGATTATATATACTGGTGAATCAAGAAAAGGGTACAAGAAAAATCATTTTAAAGGGTTCAAGAACATTATGTGTGGTGCTAATATGGATTTTAAGCCACCTACTCCATATCGCTACTACTCTTAAAAAGCTCTTCTTGGTCTTGGATCCCTATGTCCCTTCAAATTCAAGCCTGCCTTTTTTTTTTAAATCTAGTACACACTGAGAACAATCAACTTCCCTCTTACAAACTCAACAACCCCAGTTCCCTCAGCCTTTTCTCAGAACACATCTGTTCTAGGTCTCTGATCATTTTAATTTCTGAAAACTTACCATTGTTAAGTAGGCTGGACAAACGATTTCTTGTGTTGTATATGTTTATTGGTTTCTACAGGTCTCTTTGTATGATATTCGATTGCTTTGCAACAACGTGATGTTGTTGACTCAAGCACAACAGGTGACTTAGTAACTACTAGTTATTTTCTGTGGCACTCACTGCCTGGCAGTGCAGCTGATTATTTCTACCTGCTTCATACAAGCTGCTTCCCATTTCTCTTATATGTCAAGGTCTTTCTGTATTCTTGTCTTGTAAAAGACATACGTTCCTGTCTTGGTACCACCTGAAAATGTAGCAAACCTTTTCTCCATCAGCCCAGCCACTAATGGAAATACTGAGTAGCATCAGATTCAGGACAGGCTCTGTAAGACATCACTTGAAACATGCCTCCACTCTGACTCTTTGAGGAGTGAATCAACTCTAGTTGCAATTGTACCTACTGAACATTATACTGTAATTCTTGTTACTCCTCTGTTTGTACCTTGCTGTTTTCCAGCTGTTCACTCTTTTTTCTCATCCTAAGAATTGTGAGCTCTTTCATTATGTCATACAATCCGTCTTTGTATTTTTGACTGACTTACGGTTACTGGTCGGAATCAAAGCTAAACGAGCCCCTACCACAACTGCTATCTTCTGATAAAGATGTACTGTGTTATACAGTATCAGGAACACTAAGAAAGGCTCATGGGTGCTATAAAATACCAATATTCTGCTATTGATGCAAAGTTTTAAGCTGTGCTCCTCCAACAGAAAATGATAAGATATTTTTAACCCTTTTCAAAATTATCTGCATAAATTCAGCTAGCATAGGTTAATCCAAAAACTTAGGACTCCTTATTTATTTCCTCTAAGGCTCTTTCTGTGAGGAGTTTTAAGAATTCTCCTCTTCTTTTGTCTGTCAGATATTCTTTAGGGAAACAAAAGAAAAGCTATTATCAACCTTACCATTTCTCTAATGGTTCTATTTCTCCTAAGTTCCTTCCCACACAGCAATGTCAGTGACATCTGTCATAAAGGAACATATGTGTTTTTCCTTTTGGAACCTTATTTCTAAAAAGACGCACTAACTCTGCTTGTCAGTCTTGAGAAAACATTATAAAAATCAACTTCGTAACAGCACACTTGACTTGGATGTGTAAATTTGCTTTTATTTCTATTTAAGAAAGAAAAATATCATTAAAAATTGAGGCTGCCAAAAGGGGAAGGTAAAAGAAAAAAATAAATCTTTCCTCCTCCAATACCATAGTATTATTTTGTGGTCTACGGTCACAAGCCTTTCATTCTGTTTTCCTGTGTGGTTTCTTCTAAACTGCATTTCACAGCTAAGATTGAGGAAATAGCCCAACTGAATGAGATTCGGAATTGCAAACAACCACAGTAAAGGTACTGGAGATCACTTGTGCTGGTACACAATTCAACAAAAACAAAAGGGAGAGGTCTAAGTGTGATTATTTCTTAATTATAGCAAAATCCTATCTAGCTCATGGATACTTCTGAAATAGTTCTACTGAGGTGCAGAAAATGAAGGACGTAGGTGCAATGAATCCATTGTTATAAATTCCGGGTTGAAGCACGACTGGAGAGAAGTGAATGAGCAGTTTAAACGTGATTTGTGCCTTCAAATTTCTGTAATCCTAAAAAATCCTAGTAAAACAAAACCAAAGGTAAAAGATATGTTTCTAAAAATTATAACAGTCTGAGAGGAGGTGATTAGAAAAGATTAAACTGTTTTAACTCATTGTATCATTAAAGTACCCAAGACTTCACATGTACAGTTTTGCTACAGCAATTCATTAAGTTGCCTCCCACCAGCTGAGCTGTAGTAAATGAGTATGTGCATGCTCCTGGCCTGCCCATTTGTGAGAAAATGTGACGGAGCTTAGATGTGAATGAAATGCACATGCAGTCAGTTTACGTCTGCTGTGATGAATAACAACACAATAAGGAAATCAGAACAAGGAAACCTACATGCAATAAGAGATTTCAGAATTTTAAAAGCAGAATCATGTCCCCTTCACACCATTTGTGTGGAAAATGTCACCCTTTAACACTAATAAATCATGAACGAGGACAAATAAACTGCCCCAGACCACTTACCCTGAAATAGACACACGGTCATATTCAGACAGGAACTTATTCAAATGCGAAGAGAAGGATGTTTTTGTCATAGATCTGTCGTGACTTTTATAAGGATAAAGATATCAAGGTTAGAAATGACATCACTAAAGATTTTAAGCATTTTCCCTGGACTAGAACAGATTGTAAACACTTCTTCATATACTACAGTGTACAAAGAGTTTATAGAGTACCTAGCACACCATCGGTGTTGCTATGAATACTTCAGAAATATCTGTGAATTTTTTCTGTAATTAACAAACAATGAAGAAAGCTGACTGGACCAGCCATATGGCAGGCTCCACCAAGCCTTGGCCCTGGTAAGTCATGATGCTGAGGGCTCTCAAAGCATCCTTCCACACCAGGCCTCGTGGAAAAACCTGTCTCACAACAAAGTTGCACAACTTTCCAGACAAGGAATGTGCGCAGCCCTGGGTATATATCAGGACTGGATGAAAACACACTGTGGAGGTGTGTACGTCAGTGGCCATGTGAGAAGGACCGTAGCCAGTTCATGGAAAGGAAAGATATGTGGGAAAGCCTGGCCTTTTGAAAGCATAAGTACTTCTAAGCAGAAGTTAACATCCTGATTTTAGAGTATGAGCTTTCTCAGCCTTCTTTTCCAAGTGCTTCAAGGAAAACAGAAAGAGCAGTTAATACCTGTACGTTGTCAGATGATTTATTTTCCAAAAAATTACGTTCGTAAAGGCACCCTATATGTAATGGTGATGCTTTTGGGAATTTTTTTAGTATTAAGTCAGAGAATAATGTCACAGGTTGAATCCCAATTGCTTTTGTGATTTTCATTGTCTTTCAAACTAACAACTAACTTTAGACTCCCCCTTGGCTAGTTGCATTTGATAGGAATAGTCAGAAATTTTATGATGGACTAAGACACCGGGCCTGTCAAACTCCCCAACATGGGATGCAGTGTTACAACCTCGCTGAAAAGCCTGGACTTAAGTTTTTTTTTAAATTGGTATGGAAGAATATAATCTGCGTTTTAACACCCTTTGGAAGTGCACAAAATACCTAAGGAGGACAGATCTGCCATCCATCATCACCTTTTCATTAAACATAGTAATTGAAGAACTCTAGTGGATTAAACCCTAACCCAAGAGATCATTCTCTGAATTTACACCTGTATTAATATAAATGGATTTTTAAAAAGAGAAAATCTTACAATCAAAGGAAAGTGCAACACACTTAACAAAATGTCACATCAATTTCTAGAGGTTAAAAAACCTGTGAATACCGCTTCTGGTATTACATAGTTTTCCATTCTTTAGTCCTTCAAGAAAAGCTAACATGGAGTAACAATGATGATAAAAGCAATGTTTTTGTTTTTAACCTTTGAAACACTACGTGAGGTTACATTCAAATGTTCAACCACTTTCGTTTTTCTTTTCTTTTTACAGAACAGATTGATGTTCCTCCTAAATCAGTTTTTGGTTTAGGATTTGCAGTATAGATATTCCTTTTTTTGAAACAAAACAGTGCTCAAACCAAGGTTTTATTTTAATTACTGAATTTAATTTATTTAAAGTTGTGAAGTACACTACTGTCACAGAACATAGCTCCACAGGTGGTGATACAAAAAAATCTCCACACACAATAATTTTAATACTCTATTTAATCGGTACTGCAGTAAGAATAAAAATTCAACAAAAACATATATACTGATGATCACTAGTGAAAACTGGTATGGCCAGCTATACACTTCAGGAATAAGGAATATACTAACATCATCAATCATTTGAGTTACATACCTCTCCTATGTACAAGAATGGTAGCTGAAGGATAGAGATATAATAAAATACTTGTGTAGAACAGTCATAGTACACTTGACAGAAGTTGGGGTGACAGGTACTATTTGGGGGAAGAAGTTAAAAAATCCCTTTCCATGTCACAATACAGACAAGAAGGTGTACAGAACATAGAGGACCTATTGACATTGTTACTTTATCTGGAGGAAAACAGAGCATGAGATCATTTCTCAACAGCTTTGAAAAGCTCTAGCAATGCTAGGCTAAAGCTAAATAAGCACACATAGAGATATTATTTCTAATTGAAATAACAAGTGTTATTTTTTTCCCAGTTTCCATTTGTACATATAAGGAGCAGTCAGAATTTGCAGCACTACAGTCAAAGCAGCTCTTTTCATTTTCAGAAAGGTCAGTGTGCAGAAGAATGTTTCTCATTTACAACAAGCTTGATTTAGGAATTGTTTTGGCTCTCGTATTTGAACTGTACTGATATGAAGAAGTTATAAGCTGAAATTAGCCTTTCAATTCCTAGGCTTGAAGCATATTAAATTAATGGTGACCTAACCATCACAGAAAAGCAAATGAAAAACTCAAAATATTACTTTAAGTCTCTTGGATATCTAATGGTTTTCCTCTTACCTTTTTCTTCCTTTTTTTTTTTTTTTTTTAATTTTTTTTTCCTTTTTCTCCTAGTGAAGAACTCCTGATGCTAAGCTTTTTATACCTTTGCCAGGATATCACTTGCTGAGCTTTCAGGGGTATATTTCCTTTCAATATATTTAGAATACCATTTTTGATAGCTGCCCCTAGGTCACCAATAGGAGAACAGAAGAGTGCTGTGTGATGTGTAGAGAACCTGGATGAGTAGTTCTGGAACAGTCGTGTTTCCAAGCGAATGTCTAGATATGGTTATTAAACTGCAGTCCACATTTTTATGGCAATCCAACATATTGCCATCTGTCTTTATAAACAGATTGGGGGGGGGATGAATTAGCTGTGTCACATTTGAGCGCGATAGGTTCTCTTCACAAATATTCTTCAAGAAGCCTGTAGCTGAGTTTAAATCAACAAGAGCAGAGCCATATGGCTCTCTTATTAAATCATCAACAGCTTTTAAAAGGAATTGTGACTTGCTGGAACATAGTTGACGGAACGTTTTTATGATTTGCAATCAGTCTAGCAGATTTTAAAGCAAATCACATTCAGATTTATGGCTTTTCTGTCATGCTTCTAATACATTGCTGTTCATTGAGAAAAGATTTAGGGTATGCAAAGAGAAACAGTTTGTGTGAAATGAATTTAGTTTTTTTTTAATGAAAAACAGTATGCTGATAATCTTCATGAAGATATTAAACTTTGTAAAGCCACTGAATTTAATTATATTGTGTTAATATGTACAGTGACAGCTCAATCTTACATGTCTTTCTGTTAGGCATAGATACAGTCAGTTGTATTTCCCATTATCTCAAAGAAGCACAATCTTTCCAAGCCAAGAAAACAGACCCTTTCTGTGTTCATAACAGGATATAAGCAAATGCCCAGAAAACACAAGTTGCAATTAGCAAAATAGCAAAAGAAATGCATGAAGATTCAGCATCCTTAACAGACTTCTAGTGCTTATCACTTTAGTAAGCCAACCTCTGTGCCATCCTTCCTCCTCTGCTGGCCATCCCTCCCTACCCCGCCTCCCAGTAGCAACTTTGAAAGATGCATTTTGTCCAGTCTTTATGTTTGTCTGAAACCTCCCTCATCAGTTTAAGAGAACCCTTAAGTAGGGCCATCAGTTCCCATGCATTTTGAGATTGAGCATAAAGTTTCCTTCCTGGAACTTGAAACCTTCATAGAGTTGATTCAAACTCTTAATAGGCCTTATATGTCCTAATCTTTTTTCAACTCCCTCCTCAGATTCTGCACTGCATCTCCAGTCTGCTCCCTCATGAAGTATAACACTGTGGGCGGACAGTCTTCTTTGCAGTTGCTGCCATCTGGAGCGAACTTCTCCTGCCTCTCTTCTGCATTACATCAGTGGTACCTACCTCCACTTAAAAGAAAAACCAAACAACCTTTTTCTAAATACATTTGTCTCTTCTGTTGCCAAAATACCTCTATTTTTCCTAGCAGCTATTTTTGTTATTATTTTTGATATGATAATAGCTTACTGAAAGCTCTAAAATATCTTACAGCATATTTTCTATGTTTAATTCACTAGGAACAGGACTGGATTGTGTACAAATCATGTCATACAATGATCATTCTTATGCTGTGTGTGATATCCAGTTCTCAACTAATTAATCTTCCATTAAGTGTTTTGTGATCCCTACCTATGATTATCTGTCACTGTAATTCTTTTCTCTATTTCTTCTGTTTGCCATTCTGTTATCTGTGCATTTATTTCAGAATATTATGACTGAAGGAACAAACTAACTGCAACTGTTTATACTTCTATGTAGTCATAGGTGTGGTTTTAGAGGTCTTCAGTAAAAACTAGTTAAGATCTTACTAGACTTGTCTTTCATAATTTTTTAAAGTAGATTAGTCATCTTCAACTCAGTACGTATTTTGCTTAAAAGTTCTAGATCAAATTATACTAATGGGACACTGGCAACATATAATGCTATCAAAATCTTGGTAATTATATTCATAGTTCTGTGTGCTAGCTTTACATTTTTTTTTAGGTTGTCCCTCAAGTCACAGACGATCAGAAACAGTTGGGTGACAGGGCTGTTTCTTGGAAGTTGATACAAAATACTCCTGTCTCATTTAGAACACTCTGAATAGAAATACATATACAGTACTGCTCAATCCTAAAATGATTAAATTAAGAAAACCAGAAACAGTGTTTGCTAGAGCTAGTCAGAATGATTCAGTAATACTGTTTACATACATAAGTGGTTTTTATTATAATTTAATTTTTCTTTTGCATGGATAGACTATTTTGCTGGGATGATGTACAAAAGATTACGTAAGGAAATTTTATTTCCACTAGCTTTAAACTATGCATGTTTTACATTTAAATAGGTTTATATTTAAATAGTTCCTCTAAATTTGAACAAGAACCAACACCTTTCTCAGTTTATGTCTCTAATTCTGAATATTTCATCTGCAAATACCAAAAACAACCTCTAGGCCCATTGTGTAAGTAAGTCAAACATGATTACACAGTGGCCTCCACTACTAGCTGTCTGATCCAGTCATCCAGAAAGGTGCTGAGTTCTCTCTTGTGAGTCACTAAGTCAGCCGTAGTCAGGGTGCTTTCAATAGCAGTTGACAATGCTGAGCATCTTTCAGAAGACATTTTAGCATGGTGCAGGCTCAAGCTATTACATGTCTAATAGCATGTTCGTATGTAAAATATTCTCTCTACCCGTTACAAGGAATAAAAAAACCCACTGCTTACTGTTTTGTAAGGAAACATGAGAAGATGTTTAAGGATGACTGCTCTACTTAAACTTTTTTAATGCTTTTGATATACAGAGTGCTCTTACAATTCACCTGATTTCCCTCTGTTTCGAACAAAAGAGGGGAATTGCTGTTTTTTTCCATAACAGCTGAAGAACAGTGAACTGAGATAATTTCAAAAGAAATCTCTTTGTGAGCACAGAAACTGGAATGGAGACTGATTTCCATTAACAACAGGCGTAAGCATCATCTAACCTCCCTCTGAGCCTTTCCTCCTCTGTTCCACACATGCATAACACCGTTTTCTTGGACAAACTCATTTTCTAAAGCTTATGCCAACAAAATCCATGAGCTGAGAGATTTGATTCTTCTGTTTCAAAATTAAATATCCCCTGTAGGAGTTCTCAAATCACTAAGCCAAATTTTTTTGCAACTCTGCCCACAAAGATCTGAAAACACATTTTGCTGGTATTGTAAAAGAAAAATAAAAATCTTTCATTTAATGAAAGGTTTCTATTTCATTACTCCCTGAAACATATTCAGCTGATAGCAAAATTGTTGCATGTTTCATGCAGCAAAATGTAATTATTTGCAGGTGAGGAGCTATTCTGGGCTATTCACTATGGACTAGTTTACAGTTTAGCTGTGATCTGCAATGAACTCAGTGGGGGTGTGAGTTGAGAGGGATTACGGTACGCAGTATGGAAAGCCTTACAGGAAGAGAAGCATGGGGAAAAACATGGCAGAGTCCTCTGTGCTGTGATAGTGGCTGAGGTACGCTCACGACTGAGGAGATCACCCCTTTGGTATGCTGATTGCAGCTCATCTGTTGAATTTTATTTTTTTGTTTAAATGAAAAATGCAGGTAGTTTCAATTCAAGGAATATTCTCGGAGGCATGACTAGCAAGGAGACTGGTTAGTGATATACATGCCATTAGCCTCTTTTGACTTTTGTTAAAACGTAGAGATATTTTATTTAATGATTGGTGTAAGACAGTTACAGCTTAGGTGACCTATTTTAGATTTGTTTTGTAGGAGAGACTACTCTGGATTTTAAGTCCCAAGAGAATTTAGTTACATTTTTAACAGAGGACTGTGTTATAAAAAAATAACACTAAATTAATGAAGAGTTTGTCTTACCTGCTTACTGTCAAGCAGCTAATTGCTGATATCTTTCTGCTGATATTTATAATGGCAGGTGGGCAGACAGGAGTAAAAAGGCTGTTATGCAAATTGGTGCTCAGAAAGAAAATTCTCACACACAAAGTGTTTCCTAAGGTCTAACCTAGCTGCCCTGGAAATCAGTGCTGAAGCTCCACAGGTTGCAGTGCTGTGGGGTTCAATATTGCCTTCCCTGCAGTGTTATTTGGAAAGTCCATTCTAATTAGAGCATCTTTGTGCTGGTGAGAGTACAGGCCCACAGGAACAGAAATATTTGTATGTATATATGTACATATATAGAACATGAGGTGTATACATGAAAAAGCTTGCTACAGATTTCCATTATGTAGCAGTTCCTTGCATGCTTCATAGCATATTAAATTCTTAAGCTTTAGCCAACTGTGGAATAAGTCATTAACCATTTATCTAGGTACTGGGAACCATTTGGGTCAGGCCTAGGAGTTATTAACATCTTTTAAGTGGTTCAGTTGGTTGGGAAGAAGGTCTAAGGCCTTTTCTTCATAGGTAAATGAATAATAAATGAGCACAGGGACAATTTTTCATCTAAATGATCCCAAAGTTTGGTCTGTACTGCAAAGAAATTACACATCCTCCTGGCCTGGTCTGCCTTCTGCAAGTATAGCCCAAAGTTGTAAGTTTTGGAGAAAATCAGCTAAGAATCTGTGAAACACCTGCCAGTTTCATATGAGGTAAAAGAAAACTCTGAGCCAACCAAATTAGGTAATTTCCCTTTCTGCTCACCCATTTTAGGAGCATTGCAAATATATTGCCTGTTTTAGGTATCTAAACTTATGGTTTATACTAATAAAATCTTGAGGATGACTAAAACCTGCATCGTTCTCTTTCACAAGCTGCCCATCCCCTTTTCAGTCCTCTTGGGGATATTTGCAAGCATGCCCTTATTTAGCTACCATTACAGTTTAGCAGATACTAATGTAGGAGTCAGTGGTGAAGAAACATTTTCCAGTAACCTGTATTAACTGGTAAGACTACTTGGTATGTGTAAGTAAGATTATGGATGGCATGTAATGCTATTTAATTCAAAACAAATGTTGACCTATCAAGCTTTTGAAAAAACGTGAACTATACAGTCGCCTTTGGAAAATTTCCCAGACCTTCACTATAGTGGTATCCTTAACATCTAACAGCTAATCTAATCCTTAACACCTAACCTAAGTCTTTCTGAAATTTAAAATCATTGTTTTTTATCATGTCCACTATGAGGTGAGTAAAACAATTTCTTCCCTGTTTCTCCCTAGGTTAAAGAACTGTAGTTTATTAAAGACTTTTTGATACAGTTTATTTTCAATATTTCTACTAATTTTTTCCACTTTTCATGATACATTTTCCAACAGCCTAATTTTTCTTTAGGTGTAGTTGCCTAAATTTGGATACAACACTCTAACCAGGCTTTAATGGCACTGAGTAAAGGACAAGAATAATTTCATATGTCTTTTCACAACAGAAGTCAAGACATAAAAAAAAGCCTTATATCCTGTCTTACTGATGGGGAGCAGACACCCACAGAAGTCAGTGATGTGGCCAGAGCAAGGCACAAAGGAAAGTTTTGTGAAAATCAGGAAATTAGCACAGGTTCTTGAGTCCCAATTAAATGCTGAAATCACAGACCTTTCTTCTTCTCAAAGATTAAGCAGTAAACGAAAGCTGAAAAATATTATAAAAATAAATGTATAAAAAGCAAATTCTTGATATTAAAATTGAGCTGACTGAAAGATGAGTCCCATGTCTGTGGTAACCTTTGTCAAACCACAGATGGGATTTATTCTTCAGGGGATTAAAAATATACTTTCTGAGCTTCTCCATGAAAATGGTATTTTACAAGGGAACTCTGTACGTCTGTCACATTTTATAGTTTCATGGTTAGGGTACTGACCTAAGATGTCAGGCTTAACTCTCTGCCTCAAAGTTTTTGATTCTGGAAAATTTCAAATTAAGCAGAGCAAGTATTTGACCTCGGATCTACCATGTCACAGGCCAGCTATAAAGAAAGTCCCCTCAAAACAACATTTAACATGAACTGATACATTTCAGCTTAAGGAAACAACATATTTCACCAAAATTTATGTCACAATGAGCTTAAACTGTGAACAGAAACTATAATAGTATGTTAAAGGCAGAGATCTGGATGGATGGAATCCATGGAGCTACATTGATTGATCTGAGAATAAATATGGGATTAAAAAACCCTATTTACCTTTATGTGGAAGGAGGCACGCCTTTGTTGTTCATTTATATTTCCTCTACTGGTGTCTTCATCACTTTACAGAGAAGTTAAGGGAATACTACAACACTGGATATATGGGTACAACAGGTGCAATTTTAAAGTACTCTTTTCTGCAGGTATGGAAAGCAGCAAAACATGGACGGGGCTGATGCTGAAAAGTCATCTCTCTCTTTTAAAAGATGACTTTGAATAGGTCCAAAGAGGGAGACTCCACTACCTGCCTGGGCAGCCTGTGCCAGTGCTTGACCACTCTCACAGTGAAAAAATGTTTGCTGATGTTCAGATGGAGCCTCCTCTGTTTGTGTAGTTCATGCCCACTGTGTCATATTCTGTCACTGGGCACCACTGAAAAGAACCTGGAGCCATCTCCTCTACACTCCCCCTTCAGGTATTTGCACACATTGATGATGTCCCCTGAGAGCCTCCTCTTCTCCAGGCTGAATAGTTCCAGCTCTCTCAGCCTTTCCTTGTACGAGAGATGCTCCAATCCCTTAATCATCTTTGCGGCCCTTCATTGGACTCTGCAGTCCGTTCTTGTTTCTCTTGTACTGGGGAGTCCAGAGCTGGACACAGTACTTATGTGATGCAGGAATTTCAAACATATTTCTATGTTACAGAGGCTTGGATTCAGCAAAGTGTATGAAATGAAGCAATGTTCAGAATTTCTGTATCACCAACATACTCAGCTAAACATGAGTTTAGCTTATATGTGCAACAAAATCAATATTATACAAGTTACCGTTTGTCTTTTTCCACTTGAATTAGGTGTTTTGATTCAATCAGGTAAGGAAATTGGGAATCTGATTAGGTGTAAAGGAGGTAAAAGCTTCCATAAATACCTCTATGAAAACACTGTGCATAACTTCATAGGAATAGATTATGACCAAAGGACATGTATCTATCTATTTGGGTATCTATGACAGCATAATAATAATTGAACAGAAAAAAACATATGTAGTGATAACTGAAGGCTATGGACAGATAACTTACTCCCTCTTTCCACAAAAGAAACAAAAGAAGGAAAGTATCTATAGAACTTAAACTTATTTTTTTATTTTTTATTTTTTATTTTTTTTTAAATATGCTTTGAATGACACGAATCTTTTGAGTGAAATGAGGTGTGTTATAGTTAAGGAAAGCAAACTTGATGAAAATAGTACCAGTAGGGAAGGTATCTTCTGTCTTAAATGCACTGATCATTCCTATTACCTTAGGAAATAGATAAGAAAGTCTGATCTCTTTAACCAAGATGGAAATCATAGAGAGAGATTCTGAGTTCAACTTGTTGATAGCCTAGAAAAAAAAGGAAATTAATCTTCCATTTGCTAGGTGCTCTTAGATACTTGCCTTGTCCAACAGAGCTACAAGATACAACTTACTTTGCCCTTTAAAAAGGAGTACATACAGTGACAGGGAGAACTGTAAACAAAAAAGAACAAGTCCTCCCCAGCTACTCCGACCATCCAGCTCAATTCCTGACAGCTTCCAGCCTGTGATAGGAGACTGAGGAACTTATAAAAGAGCAAAGGAATCACAGAGTAGTCTTTCTCCTCATATATCCTTCTCTCTTATGGCAGTCACTGGCTTAAGAACCTCTTGAGCAGGCATCTAGATGATGGTGTTTAATGGAGCTTTCCTCTATAAATTTGTCTAATCTATTTCTGAACCCATTTACACTACTGACCTCCACAACACTCTACAGCACTAAGTTCCATAATTTATGCATTAAGTGATAAAGTATTTCCACTGAGTGTTTTAAACTTCATGATTGATTGGGTGACCCTTAGCTTTTGTATTATAAGAAATAGTGAATAATCACTTCTTATTCACCTTCTCCAAACTATTCAAGATTTTATTAGACCCCTGTCATATATCTTGTTGCCTCCTTTCCAGGTTGAAGTTTCCTAGCCCAACGTGTTCCCTCATACAAATGCTGTTGCATGCATCTGCTGATCTATTTTGGTCCTTTTTTTTTTTTTTTTCTTATACTTTGTAGTTTTATCATAACTTTCTGATTCTGATCTAAGTGTTACTAGAGTGATATTAAGTATTCAGGATGTAGGCACATCGTATATTTAATGTAGTATAGTGATGCTTTCCACTTTCTTTTCTGTTCTTTCCCTAGTGATTCTTATTTTCTTTCTTGACTGCTGCTTGGCAATGAGCAGAGCATTTCCAGAGAAATGTCCCCAGAGACAGAAAATTCTTTTCCAGAATGGTAATAGCTAATTTAGAAGAAGCAAGAGCAGGCAGCAAACGCTGAAACTAGGGCTCTTTCAACACTGGTAGGTGATAGTCTTCCATGACTAGTAGCAGCCTGGAATGATAAGGATTCTGATGATTGAGTTTGAGACATAATCAAGAACCTTTCCACGTGCATTGCAGCATCTGGGCAATTGTACTTGAGGATGCACAGTGCCACCACAGGCTCTGAGGAACATTGTGGAGCCTGTGCCCCGCCATGGTCCCTCAGACACCCATGGAGACTCCTTCTGCTGTGGGGGCATTTCCTCTAAATCTGGGTTCATGTCCACAGTGCTGGGAGCAGGAAAAAATGCTGAAGATGGTCTCTTGCTCTTCCTGCAGCTTATCAGGCTTAAGCCAGTTGCTGGTCTCAGGTATATGCTAGGTGAAAGCTAAAACATGACTTCAAATGACTCCTAGAGATGAATAATGAACCCTTCTATACATTTAATTCAGACCTGAAATAAGCAGCTGCTTCTCTCACTGAAATGTGTCTGCATACAGTAGGTTAAATTTGTTCCTGTGGAAAAGAGTTTCTCTTGGAATAGTATTTTCAAATTCTGCAAAGAAGTACAATGAGATTTTGGTTAAAGTCTTTGAAAGGAGAAAATTTCTCCCAAATAATTCTCACCTAGAGACAAAATATAAATGTATCTTAGTTAAGTGGATTGATGAATATATTTCTTCAGACTTGTTGCAAATTAATGAAAAATTGAACTACTAAAACAAGGGGCTTCCTATTGCTAATCAACTGTGCTGCTCATTGCTGTGACAGGTCTACGGACAGATTGTAGTAGGAGCTTTAAAGTTTCTGCCAGGATATACAGTGGAGTTGCTTTTTAAATTGTGCTGGATGCACCTTTGCCACACTGTGAAAACTGAAAAAAAACCTGCTGTAACATCATTATTATTAAGACTGTCACCATAAGTTTCCCCAAATAGGCTCATCAGATGCATTACACAGAGGTCCAAGAAAAGTGGAAAGATGGCACAAGTAGTGGATCAACTCATATTACAGAAAAGCATCTCTCTAGATACACAACAGCAATTTCTTACTCTGCTTCTAGAGGCCTCTGACATTTTCTGTGTTTTTAAATGTTTTCTCCACAACTCATATACTCTAGAAATATACCATCAGAACAGATTTTCTACTGAAAATGCATTTTCTGTAAAAATCTAAGTGAAACATAGGACTATTTTGAAACTGCAAAAAATGTTAAATTTGCCATTTAGGAAATAAAAATAAAAACATGATCATGCTTTATTTCAAAGACAATTAGAATGAGTCATAAAAAAACCCCATGTTATTTTTTATTTGAATAACACAAGACACAACATTTTCCTTGTCACATTTCCTCATGGAAGGTGTAACTCAGGCTATCTTTCTTTTCTTTTTCTTATAAGTCTTGGTTTTATCTCCTACCACACAGGAAGGGCTGTATTTAATACCTGTGATGTGTAGTAACCCTTAGTGAATTGGGAGACAGGACCCAGCCAGGGAGATTAGCCTGTAGGAGAAGATGAGAATATCAGGGTCCCAAAATTACATGGTGACTTTGGCTAGATCTCTAAATTAGGACATAGAAATGATTTGCAATCCTAGCTTTACTTGCTTGCTGTATGACATCTTGGGAAAGTCATGTCACTCTCCTATGCCTAAAAGGCAGTGCAAATACAGCAGGAATTTTAAAGAATCAAGTGAGAGGAGCCACCGACTGCTGCTCTTAAAATTCTAATTTTACTGTATTATTAAAAACTAGCATATTACTATTAGCTCAAAACATTGAACTAGGAAACAAATCACTTTGGAGTATTACATACTATGAAAGTAAGAACTAGACCGTCCAACCTGCCTACAGATTTGTTCAGTGCAACTGTGAGTATGTATCACACCTACTGCCCTCCATGCTTACAGCTGCAGATTAGTGCCCGTTTTGCTTCATGTATGTGTTGGGTATATATTTAGAATGACCACTTTCCCCTATATTTTATCCTGAATTTTTGTTTTTCTACGTGTCCTTAAATATTAGTAAATTCCATTCTCATTAAAATGCAGGTAGATTCTGACACATAGAAAGTTGCTGGCATACTAGAGCTCAAAAAGTGAAAAGCTTGCAGGTTTTGCTAGCAACATAGTAAAATGATTTGGAATTCAGAAAAACATTCTGTATTCAGAAACACAGCATCAGACCTTCCTGAATGCCTTGTTTCAGTTCTGAAAGATGATGAAGATTGTTCCCTCCCTGTGTTATACTTGTCAAGTATAACAAGTGTACTATTTTTCTTTTTTTGAAAATAAAATGAGAATATTTCTGAGAATAGGAGAGTTTTCGAACCCCGGCCAAGCAAGACATGTAATGTTTTTGAACACACAGAAAGGGACTTGTTGTGTTTAGCATTACCTCTACCTTCTTTTTGACCTGCAGAAAGTTCTCTGTATGGGTGAGAAATGTTTCAAATATATCAGCTGGAGGAAGGAGGAATGTACATGTACAGCTATTCCCAGTAGAATCTTACATTGTCCTGTAACGTGTTACAGAAGAGGTTGCTCCTTCACACCCTAAATTACTAACTCGGTCAATAGAATAAGCCTTCCGACATTCTGAGACATTGCATTAAGACATTGATTCCTGAAATATCTTATTTCTTTAGTGTTTGCCAGCTATCCATGCTCAGCAGAAAGAAACGTGGATTAAGTTAGGACCTAAAAAATGGATCCTGCAATGCAAATGCTGAGAATATGGTTATAAAGATATTTGAGCCGGGCTTGCAGAGAGCAGAGAGAGACTCTTTGTTTATACCTACCCCTACTCATATTGGTACCAAAAGATTTTTCTCTCTGGATGTTTTTCACATGGCAAAATATTTACTGAAAGCTGGGTACAGCTCTTACAGGGACCTTGGATTCTTCACACCTCTTTACTTCTACCTTCATTGAAAGTTATTTTTTCTGATCCAGTTCATAGTCCATTCACTATAAGACTTCTTGATCCATCACATAGTTTTGATACTTCTCCCACTGGATTATTGTCTGTTCCCCTCCTACTTCTGAACTCATTAATGATGTTGAAATGACTAGCGGCAGACAGCTCATAGGCAGTAAACAGAAGATATAACAAGCATCCTGGTGCTTTCTGAAGTATAGAAAAACTACTTTTTGTGAGATAAGCATTTCTTTTGGCTTACAAGTAATTTTCAAACCTTAGCATGACAGCCTTTTCTCATATCCTGAAATGTACATGCCGTGAAAACATTCAGGCATATAAATGGAATTAACGCTTTCAGTTCATTATGGTGTCTTGACTGAAGCTACTCCCAAGGATGATAAAGTGCTTTGGAGTCGTGTTGGGTTTGGCGTGACTGGCTCCCAAGGCTATCTTTGAAGGATATTGTGGCTGCTGTGGAGAGTCAATGGACCTGTAAATGTACCATCCCTTTGATGGCCTGTGGATTTCTGACAACTCGAACATATCCCTTTTAGGCTACTGTCCACACCGTTTTGTATAAAGGGGAAAATGTTCACTGATACAATTTTCTTCTCCATAAGCTAATATAAGGCAGGAATCCCATGTTTGGCTCTCATGACATTTCAAATGAATAATGCAAACCAACACTGAAGTATATTCTTATTATTTTCATGTATAGTAGCAAGAATATTATTTTTTTATTATTTTCTTTTCCCTTCCTGGAAATACTTGCTCTGCTCAGATGGGGAAAGCACTGAGGTTGGTCAGAGAGGCAAAGCAATTTAGTGAGTTCACGGAAGGCGAAAGAGCTGAAATTACAGGCACTTGACTTAGTGCACTGCCTGCATTCCCTAAAGTTCCCAAACCTGCACTCAGCATGGGGGTTTGTGATATTTTAATGGCTCCTTTGCTCTCAGCATGTGGAAATGTGTTTGTGCACCAGACAGCTCAGAAAAGGGGATTTGGCTTTTCAGCAGTCAGCAAACTTAATCCCTGAGTAAAAGCTAGTGTTTCTAGAGCTAGGAATGAGCAGGCACTGTAAGGGACATAACCCAATTAGTTAGATGAAGTAGATGTTAAGTTCTGTTCTAGATTTCTCCTGATTAATAAAAATAGAGAATTCTTTTTCAAAGAAATGTCCAGGCTTCCAGCTTGTCCAAGTGTTTCCCCCTCCAGTCTGCCTTCCAGTTATGGCTTGCTTCGGGTTTCTTTCGAAGTGAACTGTTGATGGAAATAACATTTTGGTGACACTAGGATCCTTCCCATGTCAAGGAAACGGGAATGATGAGAGAAGTCTATAAAGGAAAGAAAGTCATACCCCCTCCCTATCATCTACACCAACCATTTGTTTTTTTTTAAATTCTTTCTTCCTTGCAAGACTGCAACTTCTACTGCATTGGCAAGTTCTCATTCATCTATAGGCCCTCAAAATAGTATCTTGTGGAAAAATGACACACAAAAGAACATATGCTTTCTACAGGACTGAAACAATTTTTAGCTCTTTCAACACTAGTCAAAGCTCTTAATCACATTGCTCCATACAGAAGTTGTGATATCATCAATGTTCCATGAGTGCCTTAGAGGAACTTTCAGAGTCAGTAACATCACTGGGTGCAGTGTTTCACTCTTTAACTGCTGATGTGCACTGTATGAAACAGTCCTCTCTCACACCCAGCTTTTCCTTGGAGAAAGCATGCTAAGAGTTAAGAAATATGTTACTTGCAAGAAGTGTCTCAGAAGGATGGACCACAGAGATCCAAGGCAGCAAAAGAATCATTGTGCCTATTACCACCTATCGTTTGCATTTCTCTGAGTATCACACTTGCTTTTTGTAGCAGACACACCTCAAATATAAACGTTTGACCAACATGTCACTATTCACTTACCTGACAAATATTTTATTGCCAGAACATATCTGGCAGAATTTTTCAAACCACAATGGTAGGAAGCCCCTTGTGTTGTTTGGATGCAGCATACAAACACAATTTGTATGCTGAAGTATTGGGCTTGATAAAACATTTTACCGATTCTGTTTTTCACCACCTATTCTCTGAAGGAGAGTCGGAGATAGCAGTGCAAGTGGAGTCCCAGAGAGGATGCACAGTGTGCTGTTTGCATGCAGAGGAGACACAGAGGGACTACTGCAACTAATGTTCAACTTTCAGGAAGGAAATTAAACCAACAGCCTTGCTATGGCAATATCCTATCCATTTCCTTACTGAAATAACAAATCTCTTCTGACATAAAGCATGAGTTTTAGATATGCTTACTACAAAGTTTCAATATTTCAAGAAACAGCTTTAGATTTTTTTTTTCCCCTTGTTACATTGCTTTGTAATGGTACACATTCTGCTGGTCCATGCAGGTGTCCTATGACACTGCCACAAGGTTCATGGACCAGATGCCCTGTCAATTAATTTCAATCTTTTGCATGGTTGCTGGGGGCTGTGGGAATTAGACGATCCCAGTTGTCCCTCCTATTCCTGTGATCCTAAGAAAGCTCCTTCTACAGATCCTTATGTGCAGTTTCTGTTGTATTTTATACAAGCTGTCTCTAGCCTTCTGGGATACATTAATCGCCTTTGATCTGGATTATGTCTTTCTTAAGACACATGCCTTCTTGCAGGTGCAAGTCTCAAGTAAGCATGATTTACATGCCTGTAAGTTACTGATAGAGTGGTAGAAACTACTTGAAAGTCTGACCTGTGCTGGGGTTCACTGAGCTATAATGCTGGGCCAGGCAGCTGCCTGCGTTGCTTGTACTGCCTTTCTCAAACTCTGAGACCATGCCAACAAAACTGCGACAGACGTGGGTTTAGCAACAAGCCTCAAACATTTGGATAGCTATAAAATATAAGAAACACACCCCCCCCCCAAAAAAAAACCAAAAAACCCAAACCCAGAAAGAGAAAGAAAAGAGCTAAGTATGCCTATTTAAAAATAAAAAGAAAAGAGCAGAACCCTAAGTACTGAGACTTTCATCTGGCGTATCTGTCATCCAGACTAAATTGTGGCCCTAATGTATAAGAGGAAAATAGAAAATTGCCACATACACACAGTCACATAATAAGCAAATGTTAATTGATGTGCTTTGTTTGTGATAGCTCCTGGGAGATTTGCAATGAGCAAGGCTTTTCTGTATGGGCAATTCCGCAGCATATGCTAGCGCATCTAGGAAGAGTCATCATGTCTAAGTACTTTCTACCATCTGCTAGGAAAATTGAAATATTGAGAGATTTCTCTCTCTTTACCCCAGTGCATTTATGTATGTAACTGTGATTCCAGTCCTGTCTTTTTTTGACCCACCAGGCTAAATGCTATGTTCTCAATGTTTTGTGGAGCTCCCTACTGTGAGTCTTTTATAGAGAAAAATACATAAATGCATGCACTGATACACACTAATACACATGTATGTACACAAATACACAGAAAATATGCTGTTTAGTTTCCTGTGGTTAAACTACATTGGTGAAAGGATACAGAAGGAACATAAAACAAGTCAACTTTCTGATTCTTTGGTTTGGGTTCACCTTTGCACTGTGGGTTCAAGGTCAGTAATTGTTCTTTACTGACATGGATTCATCAATCACCTTGCTTTTACGCTGCCTACCTCCCTCCCAATCCCTGAAAACAAACACTTCAGTTCTCAGCTGTGCCTGTCCTGTTTTTTCTGTGGTCCAAAGGGTATTCTTGACTCCAGGTATTGATTTAAGGGTCCCATAGCTGGTCCTTGCCCCTGGTGACAATGGCTCATCCATTAACTGAGGAAGATGGAAACCAATGGTATTCTGGGCAGGCCCTGTACTTTCAAAGATTTCTAACAGAACATGGGATGGTTGCTGATGGATCTGCAAAATTACATACTGTCCTAATGGAAGAGTTTCAAGGTTCAAATCTAAGGTAATAATAATAAAAAAAATACTAAAAAAAGGCTTGCCAATTAGGTCCATGGCCAGAGATTTCCTTCTGATCTAATTTATGTCTCCTTTGACCATCGTAATATGCTGCACTAATGTGCTTTAAGGAGACTTGGCTAGGGCTTCCATCTCAAAAAGACTGTGATATGGAAACTTTCACAGAGAGACACAGGATCTCAGGCAGAGGAGCTCAGTGTGCTAAGCCTAAACCAAACATAAGGGACTTTCTTAACATGTAGAACATTGTAAGATTAACTGTCTTGTCATGTAGAAATTTATTAGGTATTTCAGAAACGTGTAGACATGGCACTTTAGGGCATGCTCTAGTGCCCGAGATTGTTGGTTTGTGCCTGTTTGAGGGTGGGTGTGGTGTGTGGTGTTTTGTGTTTTGTTGCTTTGGGTTTTTTTGTTTTGGTGGGGTTTTCTTGTTTTTTTTTTTGCTTGAACTCAATGATCTCAAAGGTCCCTTCCAACCATGATGATTCTGTGATTCTGTGATTCTGTGAAATCATCTTTGTGGAAATGCTGGATCTATGCTCAAAGAGGCCAGTGGAACACTTAGTTCCTCTGTTTAGTTTCAGTGCAGGTTTTAGAAGTTGCAATGCTGAAGCATGAAGCTCTTTTTTTGAGATATCCAGTCCCAAGCATGGAATCTAAAATTCACAGCTGGATACCCAGGACCCTACACAGTAGATAAACCACACATCCATGCAGTAAAAAAATATCTGTGCAGTGAAGAGAAAGCCTTCATTATTTCCTTTGGCTGAATCTGAGGGAAGAGTGTGAATGCAAACTCTCTAAATCTTAGGAAATTGACCCAGGGCTACACCTACCTGAGCCAGAGTCATGCACTGCGTTTAAGCTTATGTCTCTTTAAGCACCTGCTATGGAAGGTGGTGGTGCAATCCACCTTTCTTTTAATGACTTCATGCCTGCAGTAGCCAGCTGGAATGAGAGAACAAGTTCTTTATCCTTTTCAACCGGAAGGCAGCAAACACCACATCTTCTATCAATAATCATGATATTGCAAATTCCTACTTTAGGTGTCTAAGTCCTTTCTTAAATTTCTCTCAGGTCTTCTGCATTTGTGAGGGCAAAACAACCAAAAAGGAAAGAAATGGGAAGACAGCTATGGTAATAACAGATTTCCCATTAACTGCAGAGAGTAAGTTCCTGTTTATTTGATTTGTGTCCAGAATCCTCTTCTGAAGTCCAGGAACAGCTCTATAAAATATTAAAAATAGAAAACTAAACATATAACTGTATTTCTCACCTTTAGTGGGTAAGAAAAGGAAAGGGAAACACAAACACACATACTCAACCTCTTGTTTCCAAAGAGCAGATGAAAACTTAAATGCAAATTCACAACACAGAAGGAATTTTTACAGGTGATATAAATGTTGGAAAAATAGGATTTATAACAGAAGTGCTGACGCTGCTTGTAAAGGTACAGTGATGCTAGTAGAAAGCCTTTCTGAAAGAAACTAAAACATGTAGAACTTATAGCAAATTGTAGAAATAAGTTGTACGCTTACTAACTTTCTTAATTGAGTTGATGTACCTGCAAAGCAATATTAATAAACACATCACAAAAATAAACAATCTGAATGATGCTAAAAATGATTGACACACAAACACAGAAAAGCATGCTTTCTTCCATCTGCTTACCATTACAAGGATTGATAGGCAAATAAAATGAATTCTGACTGACTGGTAAAGGGCTGCATAAAGATTTATAATATTCAGTAAATAGTTTGTCATTGACATTTTAAAGTAAAATTGACAGGGTACGACATCCTATTTATTTCCCAGAAAGAGCAATTATGTTATGTACATAAAAAGTAGCTGATTATAACATTACATGACATTTTGAAGCTAACAGCTTCAATTACTATATCCAAATTATGGCCCAGAAAAATATGCCTTATGGGTATCTCACTTGATGTTTTAACTTAGAGGAGAAGAGTAATTAAAAAATAAGCAAGGACATCCTCACCAACTTGAGATGAACAAGAAGAGAAACAAGGTGCTAGAGGGCTTGTGGTTTTGTTATGGAAAAGTACACTTAAACAAATGGGAAAAGAAAAGATCCTCCTCTCTCCCTCTGAAATACAGAGTTTGTAATTTGTCTCCTTTATGGTCTTTTGGAGATAAGTTACATTGCAGGTGTTTATAAAAATACTACAGAGTTGTACACCATCCAACTGAAATGGGAATAGTATAATTTCCAGCCACTGAAACTAAGTATACACATTTTTACACATCTCATTTGCTTATAGAAAGCCAACATTAGCAGTTCTGCATGTGATGTGTTCACATGGGTCAATCATGTATTCAGAAGATCTGCTTCCCCAACTTGTGCACAAACCCACCTGTCTTCATAGTCCCCTGGCTGGAGAAGCCAAACTGTCTATGCACATGGCTACCAAACAGCATGTGGTCCTTAAGGTCTTCTAATACCCTTATGAAAGACTGGGCACTTGGAGTAACTCACAAGGACCTTCGAAGATTAGAGAAATTTAAGATTTAGTATCTTGGCTTAGAAGTAGTGTTCCTAAACATGAAACAACATCCAAAATAACAACAGTGTGAATTATTAGCTTATGTTCATGATTTTCTGCTATTGATGAATGAGTGCATTTTTTTAACTTTATTGATAGAAACAAAGGCATTAACACAGAAGCAAGCTATGGAAAGCAGATTTAAACTCTACATGATTTTTTTATAGTTCTCTGTAGATGGATTATGGCCCAGATAATGTTTGTCATCAACTCATTCCAACCAGCTTATTACGATATGTCTGATTTCAGGGATTTATTTTTTTTCTTCTTTTTCTTTTCGTTCGGCAGGTGTGACAAATGGTCCAGAAAATCCTTGCATAAATTCAAATTCAAAAGCTTCATCAGCTCCTGGGACTGACACCCACTACATGGGCTGGAGACTTGTCATTATGCTCTCCCAGCTCTGTTTTCCACCCATTGGTCCCAATTTGCCTTTACAGATACATCATACAATGCAACATTCACACCACAAAATGAATGATGGAGAGGAAAAAGCTGCATGCCCCTGTCTGAAAAGTTACTGTTCTGACTCCTCCATACACTCTGTTCTCCTCCTGTTTGCAAAGACAGATAGAGATCATCTCACGGCAGTGACAGTTACATTTAATAATGCTACAGACTACCTTGATCCTGTGAATTCAATGCCTGAAAGGCTCAGCAAAATATGTTCTGTGGAAAATTAATCTGTCTGAATCAGGTCTGATCTTTATGATGAAACACTTACATGCTTTGCATTTAGACAGCCTTGTCTGTGTGTCGTCTCAGTCCAGTGCTTTATCAAGTTAAGAGTAAGCTTTTAAATAAGGAAATATCTTGCTTGAGATTAAAGTGCATTGTCAATATAATTTGAATCAGGTGCTCTAGAAGTTTTGTTCCTAGGAGAGTAACCAGCAATCAAAATAAAATGAGATCATTCAGTACCTTACAAAGTGGTTAAATAAAGATTTTACAGGCCAGTCATGTAGTCCTTCCATACACAAAGGTGACTTTAAAGATTGCAGCAATATTAGCAAATAGACATTTTGTCCCAGAAGGACTGGTAATAATGTTGACATTTTAGCCACAAAATAAAATTTTTGTACCCAAAGCATTAACCATTTTATTTGCCCAGAGTGAATACAAGCGAGTTACAATTCTATGTGTATGATTGAAATCTCCAGTGTTATTTTGTTATGCAAAAGCATTTTAGAATTGTCCCTAAAAATTTCAGAAAAACACTTTGCATCCAGAAAGTTTTCTCCTTCTGAATACGAGAGCTCAGAAATAGTTACCCTGCTCAGTCACATTTCTAGAGACAATATATGCACATTCCACTTGTCCAGGTATGTAAGTATTAGATCTCGGTGAATAACACCATGTTTAAACAAACTTGAAATGGTATATGCACAAAATATATCAAAGAGGAAGTCTTAAAAGCCAAGAAGCAGGCTGTCCCCATGTGCCAAAAAACGAGCCATCGAGGGAAAAGTCCGGCCTGGCTGAACAGAAAGATATGGTTACACTTAGGGGAAATGTAAGGTCCTGCACCTGCACCTGGGGAGGAAAAATACCAGACACCAATATAGGTTAGGGGTGGACCTGCTAAAAAGCACTTCTGAGGAGAAGGATCTGGGGGTCCTGGTGGGTAGTAAACTATCCATGAGCCAGCAATGTGCCCTTGTCATCAATAGGGCCAATGGAATCCTGGGCTGCACAGGGAAGAGTGTGACCAGTAGGTCGAGGGAGGTCATTCTCCCCCTCTACTCTGCACTGGTGAGGCCACAACTGGAATGCTGCGTCCAGTTCTGGGCTCCCCAGTTCAAGAGAGACAGGGAACTACTGGAGAGAGTCCAACTTAGGGCAACTAAGATGATTAAGGGATTGGAGCATCTCCCTTATGAGGAAAGGCTGAGAGAGCTGGGACTCTTTAGCCTGGAGAAGAGAAGCCTGAGGGGAGACCTTATTGATGTTTATAAGTATCTAAAGGGTGTGTTGAAGGAAGATGGAGCCAGACTCTTTTCAGTGGTTCCCAGTGACAGGACAAGGGAAAAGGGGCACAAGCTGGAATATAGGAAGTTCTATTCAAATATGAGGAAAAACTTCTTCACGGTGAGGTTGACGGAGCACTGGAACAGGCTGCCCAGGGAGGTCATGGAGTCCCCTTCTCTGGAGATCTTCAAGACCCGCCTGGATGCAGTCCTGAGTAATGTGCTCTAGGCAATCCTGCTTTAGCAGGGGAGTTGGACTAGATGATCTCTAGAGGTGCCTTCCAACTCTGACAATTCCATGATTCCGTGAAACAGAAGAGTTTATGGCCTTTGAAAGAATGGGCAGGCCACTCAGGAAGGATACAAAGATCTTGTAAATCTATGTAGGGAGAAAATTAGAAGAACCAAATTCCAACTAGAACTTACCCTAGCTTTGGATGTTAAGAGCAATAAAAAGAATTTCTATAAATATATTAGTAACAAAAGGAAGATTGAGGAGAATCTCTATCCTTTACAGATAAAGGTGGCAAGATAGTAACAAGGGATGAAGAAGAAGGATGAGGTACTTAATGTCTTCTTTGCCTCAGTCTTTAGCAGTAGAATTGGTTGTTCCCCAAGAACCCAGCCCCCTGAGCTAGTATAAAGGGGAGAGGAGCAGAATGAAGCCCCCGCAATCCAAAGGGAGGTGGTGAGGGACCTGCTCCAACACCTGGATATAAACAAGTCTATGGCGCCAGATGGGATCCACCCACGCGTACAGAGGGAGCCGGCGGAAGTGCTCACGCAGCCACTTTCCATCATTAATCCAGCAGTCCTGGCAAACCGGGGAGGTCCCAGCTGACTGGCGTCTAGCAAATGTGACGCCCGCCCACAAGAAGGGCCGGCAGGATGAGCCGGGAAACTACAGGCCTCTCAGTCTGACCTCGGTGCCTGCGAAGGTCATGGAACAGATCACGCTGAGTGCCATTATATGGTGCATGAAGGACACCCAGGTGATCAGGCCCAGCCAGCACGGGTTCATGGAAGGTGGGTCCTCCTTGACAAACCTCGATCTCCTTCTATGACAAAGTAACCTGCTTGGTGGATGAGGGAAAGGCTGTGGATGTTGTTTACCTGCACTTTAGTAAAGCCTTTGACAAGGTTTCGCACAGCATTCTCCTGGAGAAACTGGCTGCTCGTGGCTTGGACAGGTGTACCCTTCGCTGGGTAAAAAACTGGCTGGAGGGCTGGGCCCAGAGAGTGGTGGTGAATGGAGTTAAATCCAGTTTGCAGCTGGTCATGCATGGTGTCCCGCAGGGCTCGGTGTTGGGGCCGGTTCTCTTTGATATCCTTATCAATGATCTGGATGAGGGGATTGAGTGCACCCTCAGTAAATTCGCAGACGACCCCAAGTTGGGTGGGAGTGTCCACCTGCTAGACGGTAGAAAGGCTTTGCAGAGAGATCTGGGCAGGTTGGATGGATGGGCTGAGGACAAAGGGATGAGGATGAAAAAGGCCAAGTGCCGGGTCCTGCATTTGGGTCACAACAACCCCAGGCAACACTACAGGCTTGGGGAAGAGGGGCTGGAGCTGCCTGGCAAAAAAGGACCTGAGGGTGTTCGTCAGCAGCTGGCTGAATATGAGCCAGCAGTGTGCCCAGGTGGCCAAGAAGACCAACAACATCCTGGCCTGTATCAAGAACAGCATGGTGGGTAGGACTAAGGAAGTGGTCTTCTCCCTGTACTTGGCCCTGGTGAGGTCTCACCTGGAGTACTGTGTCTAGTTTTGGGGTCCTCACTACAAGAAAGACATTGAGGTACTAGAGTGAGTCCAGAGAAGCTCAATGAAGCTGATGAGGGGTCTCAAGCACAAGTCTTATGAGGAGAGGCTGAGGGAGTTGGGGTTGTTCAGCCTTAAGAAAAGGAGGCTGAGGGGAGACCTCCTTGCTCTCCACAACTACCTGAAAGGAGGCTGTAGAGAGGTGGGGGTTGGTCTCTTCAGTAAAAGGTGATAGGACAAGAGGAAATGGCCTCAAAGAGTACAAGGGGAACTTTCAGATTGGATATTAGGAAAAATTTTTACACTGAAAGGGTTATTAAGCATTGGAATGGGCTGCCCAGGGATGCGGTTGAGTCACCATCCCTGGTGCTATTTAAAACATGGGTATATATAGTGCTTAGAGATATGGTTTAGTGATGGTTTTGTCAGTGTTAGGTTTACAGTTGAACTTGATGATCTGAAAGGTCCCTTCCAAGCTAGGCAATTCTACGATTCTTTGATTCCAGAGATGATGAAAGTTGAAAATATAGTTCAAACACATGATTCTACATGACTGGTTTATTTACAAAGGGAAGATGACTGTACACAAAAGTCATGATGACCCTAGCTACTGTCTATGTTTTACTTACTTTTCTGTCCTGTGATAACTTTCTTGTATCTTTCAGTGTTTATGGTACACCAAGTTAATTCACATTTCTAGTCTCCTGGTCTCTTGAAGGTAAAGCTAATGTTATAATTAAGAAATCACTCTCATTTTGTAGATGTTCTTTTACTCTCAGCATAAACAGAGGTCAAGGAGTACTCCCACCGTTCATTCTCCATATCATCTTTTTCTGGTCACTACCAAATATGACTTCTTGACCTGAAACGATACCTATCCAAATGATTTCTCATCAGATTAGCATATCAAAGGTCGTACTACAATATGAACAGACAAATTTTTCTTTCCTTAATGTTCTTTCAGTGCAATTAACCCTAAAATCTAAACCCTTTTTAAGGTTGGTAAAATACTGTGTCAAGAGACAGCGACATATAAATGTGCTAAAGCTTTTGGCAATAGATAAAGCTACTTTTTCTTTCATGTGTATCAAAATCACAGTGTGTCAGACTGGAGATGAAGCATGACTACAGTCTGCTGCATAAATAAGGGAGAATATAACCCAGAAAATCTCTGCAGTAGTTTGGAAAACTGTATGAATCTGCTTTGAGATCCAAAAATTAATGGCTTCTAACAACAGGAATAACCTGGAAGGAGTATGCAGGCTCGGCAGCTTGCTAACCTGGCAAGCAAGTACTTTCATGAGGACAGATTCCCAGACCCTCATAGCTGAGATTAGCATTATTCAATGAACAGATGTGAATTGCAAGTTCAGAAGCATTCCATATATAGCCTAATCATGGATAATTGAAATTAGGACTGCCAGCAATAGCTTTCACTGTTCCCCCATTTCTCAATAACTTAATTTGACTAGAACTACCAGCCATCACAGCTGAATTCCAGTCTCATTTTAGTTGGGTCTGACAGCCACAGCCTTCTGGAAGTGTTTGCAGCATCTAAGGATCACTTTGGCATGTCAGCAGTGGAGGTATGTTCCCTTCTCCTGACATACTCTAACACCAGCACCTGGAGCGGAACTGGGGTGCTGGCATGGCCACATGGGGATATTGCTTTCTCATTGCCGGCATTGTCAGAGCAGCATGGAGAACCTGGAAGAGGTGAGGAGAGGGACACAAGCCAACAACAAGTTGTGGTACTTTAAACTGGCTGAGCGTCCAGCCCAAAATCTGCAGAAAATATAGTGGTACTCCATCCAAATACATTATCCCTTGCTGTCCTTCCACTCTCAACCCTTATATTCCTTTTCTGTGATTGGGAAGAGACACATTGGGAGGTATATGAAATTGAATTTACTTTTTTCATTTGTCCTCTGGAAATTCTCTAGTTTATTAAGGCTATTTGAACTGATCGTGAGATTCTGTTGCATCAACAGAGCAGAGAATCTAGCTCTCATTAGTTGCACGTAACAGATTGGTATAAACATGAAGGCAATTTTACTGGGTTCAACCTTGTAATGGATCAGAGTTCTGTCACAGTTTCACCATCATAGCTTATGGCCTCCAGCCTGCATCCTCCTACATCTATCCCAACATCTATTCCTCTTTGTTACAGTGCTACTCAAGGTTAGACTTCTGCTATACATTGTGCTTAGGACAATCCTTATAGAGAACTTTGTCTTAAGCTAAGCATGCATGTACAGCAAAAATTACAAACCTAGGGCAAATGTATTCCAAAACATTACTCAGTCAGGATAGTTATGAGATGAGCCCTAAACTGTCTTTTTATACAACATACAAACAGCACACTATTGGTGGATTTGCTGAGTGATTTTGTGAAATCTAGTAATGGACCAAGTTCTTTCTCGGTGCCTGACCTATATCCTGACAGCTTAACAACTATTTGCCAAATATTTGTCAATTTTTGCCGGGCTGTGGGCACAGTACATGTTATTTTTTTGGGCAGACTTTTCATTTAATTTGGTGGTAAGAAATATGGCTTACTTGTTAATACATAAGGAATCTGCTGAATTCGGTTGACTTCTTATTGATTTTTCTTATTGATACATAGAACTTAAGTTGCTTTAGAGACAGGTGACATTATTAATTTCTAAACAAATAAATACAATGAATAGCTGCTTTAAGACTAAATCTTAGTCTAAAGGAATTTATTTAGTTCTCTTTTTCAGATATAGTACAATTCTATTTTAGCTCTACAAAGAAGGGGTGTCAGGGCCTGATATTCACTTGGGCATTACTCAACAACTGAACAGCAGTGTCTTCTGCTCTCTTCCTACCCAGTTTTGCCCAGAGGCCTGTGACCTCTTCTGCCATTTGGGAGGAGTATTCTCATTTCTGCAGTACTTTTCCATCTGTCTTTAAGCTTCCCTAGTACCTGAGAGAGGAGACTTGCCCCACTGTCTACTATTGATTCTGGAAGCACCTGGTGACTAGTCACTATCATCTCCAACAACAGCTGAGACAGAAGCATTGAGTAATGCTGGTTTGGATGTACTCGTTATAAGGCATTTCATTTGGAATGAGACAATGGAGAAGTGGAGAAAAAAAAAAAAGAAAAACAAAGAATCTTTTGGTTATATGTTAGATACTATTTGCATTTTAAAAACACTTGAATAAATAAAACCTTAGAGCCAGATGGGTAGTGCATTTTCATCTCCCACACATACAGTTATTTCTGTACTGACTGATGTGCACATGTATCTGGTGGAGTTCTGCTGACACCATAATATGCAGAGATGTGCCAACTTTCTCAGTTGTTTCTTTTCCCTCAAATGAAGGGTAAAACTAAGACCAAAGATGATAGTAATTTTGACAGGGTGCCTCAGTGTGTTACTGAAAAAATGACATGAAGCAAAATCAGGAGGAAAAGATAGTTTATGACAATAATTTTCCATCCCAGCCAAACAAAAATCTGTTCAGTTTATTTTTGTTCTCTTCTGCAGTATATTTGGGTTTTAATATTATTCTGCAAGAATGAGAAAAAGCAAACCAAATGAAAACAAAAAAATCCCAAACCCTTTGGCTCAACTGATCCTGATGACACATGGAATTAAAAATTGCCACCTGTTCTTCTCTAACCATGTGCTATGTAGCTGCAGAGCGCAGCTAAACCTGCACATCCAGCAGCTCCCTCAGATAGGGCCCATTACCCTGCAGTCTCCAACACTCAAGGGAACAGAGGTGATGGTTTCTTTCCAGACTTTCAACATCTCACTGGATGGCAACAGATTAAACCGCACCTTGCATCTAGGTCAGCATAAAAGCTAGAAATATAGACAAAAAACTTGTTTCCTAAAATTCCTTTTGGGTCTGAAGAACTGAACATGCAAAGGGAAAGGAAGAAGTGCTGGGATCCACTTCTTTAGATGACACGTCTTTCTATGTGACATGTCTTTATTGAGTTTGCTTTCAATTTCCTGACATTCAAGTGACTAATAGGTAGTTTGTTTAATTGGATGACTGTGCTCAGAATATTTTCCTTTGACAGAGATAATATGCACATAGTTCTACCTGGCAGAAACTACAACAGGGTCTAGAAAAGCAGTGGCGTTTTACTCCTAAGTGGGAAAGATTTCCAATAAATTGTCTTTTTCGTCTCCTTTTGCAAAGTGTTTATTAGATGTTGGCATATGAACAGTCTGTCAAAACCATTAGTCACCAAGGGCTTGGTTTTGTTCTGTTGTTAGATGGAAGAAAAAGAAGAACAAACCTAAACCTTTCTAATCTAATCTTTGCCTGAATACCATGGGCATGATCCTACTTTTTTTGAATTCATAAGCAAAATTTCAGTTTACTTCTGGACAGGGGATGTGATCCCATAGTACAGCAGAATTTCCATGAAGCTTCTCTCATTCCACTTCACTTTAACAGCTTTTTGTCCTCACGTTTTGCCAAATTACTTCTTTTTTTTTTCTTTTTTTTTCTTTTTTCTTTTTTTTTTTAAGCTGAGCTGCATAAAGCAACAGAATACCTGCCTCTAAACTGTGATCTCACTCATATACATTCAGTGACCTTGCTCAGTGGAATTGTGCTTTATTTTGCAATTCCTCTCCTTCACACCACTCAGAAATTTTACTTACCCCTTTTTCAAAGTTCTTTCCTTATGCTTCTTGAAGCTCTTCTCCCCCTCACCTACAATTCCTCCTTGAAACCACAGAGCTGCTTCAAGTAGAAACTATATATCTTTAATTAACTGCCATATTCATTTATCTTCCGAGTAGTATCTTCCTTTTTCCTTTCCAGCTCACTACTGCAATATAAAGATTAGTAATTGTTAAATGTCCATCACATGCAAAGTGAACTGTCCCTAACTGTTAACTAGAACATAGTGGCCAAAGCCTGTTATTTTCTCTGTCTTTCTTCTTTTTGGACACAGAGTTCAAGCAAGGAGCAAAGCCATTATACCCAGATAAGCAAAGAGACTTTTGTCCCCCTGATGGTTTCAGTAGCCTCGGTAGCAATATGCTGTTTATAGTCTGATTTTCGGACTAGGGTGGGCAGGGCTGGACCTCAGCAGCCAGACCCTGTCCCACCACCTCTTGTCCTCTCTGCCCAGGGGAGTGTCCACTTCTCCTGGGGCATCTGGCCCATATTGTGCCCTTACAATACCCAAGCTGTTGTTTTTGCTTGCTCTTTCTTCAGTTACAAGTATAACACTCTAAACTCATTCATCCAGTTAGAAAAATCATCCATCAGGCGTTTTTACATCAAGGATACAAAAGCAAATTCAGCCAAGATAAGGCAAAATATGTGACTGAAAGAACTGAGTTCTTTCCCGGCATCTCTTACTTCTGCTTCTCTCTCTTCTGTCTTTTCATTGGCTTTTGCTATTGAAAATCATCTTTATCTTAGGTAAATCACAGTGGAAACTACTAGAGAAGCAACATTACTTTAAAGTTGCCAGAGCAAAGAGAAAATTGTAATACATTGTTTTCACTTTTTCAGATACCATTAAGTCCTTATTAGATGTATGATGCCACTTATGTGATTAGTACTCATGCAGACAGTACCCAAATGAGACCACTATCCTGACTGACTGTTACTCATCTGGTGACAGGGAACCAAGACACTTCACCGAAGTGACTCAACCAGCGAAAGTTGGAGTCCATTCAGTCAAAGAAACATAAAGGGCAAATGCCATTTCAAGAACCACGGCTGAGTGTATCAGTAAGGTACAATGAACAAGGAGTCTTTCTGTGGAAGAGCTCCACTATTTAACCCATTATCTAGGATTTCTTATTTTTAATCCTTAACCTGATCATGACAGTTGAAGCTTTATAATATTGCAGGTAGTGACTATACTAGGCACAGCTCAGGATGGCAGAGACCCAACATTGTCACTCAGGTAGAGAAGTTTCTCATTCAGCTTTCTGATTTTAGGCACACAGGTGTAACCTCGCCTTGGCATACATCCCTCCCATCATAAGTTACCACTGAGCTCCCTTGTTGTGCAACTGAAGCACAGTTGTAAAAAGACCCTTCTCCACTTCCCAATTATTTTGCTTTGCAATAGAGAAACTAGATTATGATATTGTTCCTTACCATGAGTCATATTGTACAACCATAGCTGGTATTCATTAATTCTCAGCGGCTACTCAGCTTTATTGCAGGTTGCAAAGCCTAGACCTTTATGTGCTTGCCAGGTACTAAAGGCACATTTGTTTCGCAACGTTGTTGAAGTGAGTGATGGGGAAGCCTTGTTAGAGCAGAGGTAGTCAAGAAAGACTTTAAGTACTACCATTGCTATTTTTACTTTGGACTCTGAAAGGTTATGCTTCCCTTTGGTCTGGCATTATAATGAATTATTCTAATCAGTAGACTATTCATTTTACTTAAAGCAGTAATATTTTAACAGAGGCAGTTATTTTAATTAGTGAAGGAGAGCTATCTTAAAGCACATAACGTAAAAAGACATTGTGTTATAAATGTAGAGAGCAGTTAGAAAAAAGCAACAGAATGTGAGCTGTGAATGGAAAAACCCACCCCATACAACAGAAAGAACAAATAATGCAAACTGTGTCAAATTAAGTTCAAGCTTTATCCTCACTTTTGCATCTGTAATATGGTATCTCAGTATGCGTAAGGAGCCTTTTATGGCTCCTGCTGTAGGTCTTACAAAATTAGATTACAGTTTTCTGCTAGTGGTTGATAGTTGCATTCCAGAATAAAGTATCAAAATAAACTTTCAGGTTGAACTTCTTGGATGGATTTTGATACACTGTTTGAGAGTGCATATATGTAAATATTATTTAGGTGGTTGTACCACAACTATGTCAATAAGAGGTTGGTAACAGACATTTCCTTTTGTGTGCAGCCAGGTACACATCTGCCACATTCGTTAATGTTTTCTCTTCCACTTACATTCACTTTTGTGTGGCAAAAAGATACTACAGAGCATAAAGTAAAAAAAAAATAAGTAAAAATAAGCCTTTTCTTCTCAGGGGAAGTCTGTGAACATTCAGCTGTTAAACAAAAGCATTGCCAAAGACATACTGTGCTATGCTACTTTTTTTGTTTTTTTGGAGTTAAAGTAATTTTGGGACTGCACTCGATGCAAGTAAAGTGACAAAAGGTGTAGCACTGCTGAGTCGGTAAGGATCGCTCTTCCTAAGAACCTATTACTGAGTCATAGCAGTTCCAGGAATCAACATACTTTCTTTTATATAGCATGTTTTCAGGGCTTCTGGCTCACTGGAGTCATTAAGCTCCTGTAGCACATATCATAGGAGACTGATCATCATCCCCACTGTCTTGAACTAAGTCCAGAATGCAATGAAAGAACACAATAATGTTTTTAGGTTATGTGTATCTGTGACTGTTAGGGAACAACTTTTTTCCTCCTCCAGTTCACTTTAACCACTTTTTTTTCTCTCTGTGGGAGGAAAGACGTGTTAGATAGAGAGCAGCAGAGAAGATACCCTCTTCCCTGTTAGGTGCACAGAAAATGCATCAAGGAAGGAGAAAGGGAGGTGTTGATTTCTTCTCACTGGGATCCAGTGATAGGATACATGGGAACGGTTCTATGTTGAGTCAGGGAGGCTTCAGACTTGGCATAGGAAACCTTTCTTTACCGGGGGCATGGGGTCAAACACCGTAACAGTCTTCCTGGAGAGGTGGTTGATGCCCCAAACCTGTCAGTGTTTAAGAGGCATTTGGATAATTAATAACATACTTTAAGATTTGGATGGTCCAGAAGAATTCAGGCAGTTGGACTAGATAATCATTGTAGGTCCCTTCCAACTGAAATGTTTATTCTATTCTATTCTATTCTATTCTATTCTATTCTATTCTATTCTATTCTATTCTATTCCAATGAACTAATGAACTCAACATTTCATGTTATGGCTTTTGTGATTTCCGCATGTGTCTGAACTTCTGCAATATTCAAATGCTCCAACTTTAGTTTCAGGCTCAGCTACTGGACTGGGTACAGCTACTGGCCTGGGTATAAATCATTAGCCGTACATTTCTTATCTTACGGTGAGAACCAGGAGACAAGTAGGAGGTGAAGTCCTTCTCAGACCTGAGAAAGAGATCTGTCTCAGCCTGTGACATAAGATCTTGCCATTTTGTCATATGATAAGGATAGGTTGTCCTGGGCCTTCTCCATCCTCTCTGGAAAGGATCTCTTTTCTCCCTTCCTGCCTCAGTTCTCTAGACAAAACCAAAAATGTATATTTATGAGAAATGAAGAAGAATAAATAAACTTGTTAAAAAAAAGTTCTTAAGGATCACAGAATAAATTATTTTATTCAGTTCTTTTACTTAAATCTCAAAGTGGGAGAATGATGGGCAGAAAGAGCACAAGCATGAGCATTGTAACTATCTAGATCATCCTTTATGGATCTTGGAGGTAAAATTACTACTAAATGCATGCCTAAATGTTTGGAGGGGCTTTCCATAGAAGCAGAGACATGAAGGAATGAGAGAAGAAACTGCCCAGACTTAATTTAAGGAAAACGAGAGAGAGAAATATATGCAAGATTTCTTCCTGGTAGTGAGACCATCTTAAATCAATTGCTCAGAACTTTTGTTAATTTCTGGGCTTTCCATACTGACAGGAACAATTATGGATAAATTCTTACAGGTTTTCAAGAGTTAGATACTTCCTGAGATACAGAGCAAGTAACATAGTTTATGACACCAATCATAAAGGACTTCCAATGATTAAGTCACGAAAACAATACTAATGGAGAATAGGAACTGGTGTACTGCAGAGATTTTGGATTGCTTGAAGCTCTGTAGTGTCCAGTGAATGAGAACATTGGCTTCTCTATCTTCCAAGTTGAACATCTCTAAAACAACCACAACAAAACAAACAACAGAAACCTCAGAAACTGTCAGCATCACAGTGTTACCCATCTGGTTCACCTGCAGGCAACAGAGCTGTCTCAAATCCCTTTCTACACCCACAATCTCTTAGTACTATTGCATCTCTTTTCCTTCTGAGGGAAAGGTTAAAGCCACATGCCTCAGCAGCATTAGCTACCACATGGATTTCCATTCATAAACCTGACAGTGCTTGGGGGATAGCAGGCTGTGCAGAACAGCTGCTACCTGACTCTGTCCCCATCTGTCTTAATGATTCCCTTCCCTAGACTTGTCAAGTCCCGACCGCACATTTGTTGTGGGCCCCAAAAAGGAGTGAGCTGAACCCTCTTCCAATTGGCCTTCCTTCTTAAAGAACATCTCCAAGTGTTCCTGTTATTTCTTCCCTTTCCTTCATGGCAGCCATAATTTTCACATTTAATATAGAATAAAGTTTATTTTTTATCACATGTGGCTTTCACACAGTGGAAGTGTTGCAGTGATTGGCAGTGACACACATGTAAATTCTAGAAGACATTACTCAGGCGTTGGCACACAACATGGAGGGCTTGTGGAGGATGCCTGGAATGGGCACAAAATGACAGAGACCTTTATTGCTAATACTCTGCCCTCCACCTCGATGTCATTGTGCTGACCTCTGTGAGCTTCCCTGCCATGTGGAAAACCCTGTTCCTCTTCCCCCTAGGCTCATAAAACTCTCTTCAAACAACAACATGCTTATTTTTGGAAAGGACTGAACAGTACTAAGTTGTTTTTCAAGGACTGTGAAGGCCGAAGCTAGGCTCTTTCTCTAGCCAACTTTTTTCTCCACATGGCACAGACTTACCATACATAACACTATAGCATAGCTACCTGTCTTAAAGGCTGGCAGCTATGCTTATTTCTGAGATGTGTGGGCAACCCCTCTACTAAAATCAGCAGCAATTGTGAAGTCCCAGGTGAACAATTACACATATCTATGTTACTCAAAAAATTCTACTGGAAGAATTTTGTTGATGTTTAACGTTATATTATTTACATGCACCAAGTCTAGCCCTCTTGGCTCTTCAGCACACTGTTTTAAAGAAAAAAATCAATATTGTACAAACACTTCCAAGATTTTATAGGTTTGTTGGGGAACCAGTGCCTACAGCCTCCTTGGTTATTGTGAAACAGCAATTTCTCTTTACAGAGTAAATCTCACTATTCTCACATCTTTTATCATTCATGTATAAGCAAAACTGGCTGAGTGGGAATAAATCTGTGGGACTGGATTATGCTACTCTCAAAGGCTATTGTTACGTCAGTTGGCAAATAAAAATTTTTTGTGCAACTAATTTAATTTATTAGACAGCAGAAATCTATCAACAGCAGCAAGAGATTATGTGTGTCTAAGAACAGGTTTTGCTCCTGCCGCCCAGAATATGTGCGACCTGATTTTTTAGAACTTTAGGCCTCCATTTATGTAAGTTAAAAGGCAAAGGCAGCTATGCCAAATTTGAACTTGGAATCCCATCTGCTTTCTAAGAGTTTTTAATTCTTATACTGGACATCAGGAACTAAAGAACGGTTATAACAAAGAGAACTTTTGCTTTATAGTCGATAAACAGTAAAGGTAAGGTAATCTAAAGAACCCGTGTCGATAGTGGGTGTTTATGTAATAATCATACGAGTCTGCATTTGATCTTCATCTAGGGATTATTTTCTTTTGGCTGAAGTATGTATGTCTTCAGAAGATTTAAACCCTTTTAACCTTGCCTAAAGAATAGGGTGTAACTTGCAACAGGAGGATCAGTTTCTCCTTTCCTTTCAACAACTGAATTTGCACCACAAGATGGCAATCTAAAGCAATATTCTATAAAAATCACGTTCTGCATGGTCTGTTGTTAAAAATGCCTTCAAAATACTTCTGTAAACCTGTAAATGTTTCAATCATGTTTTTGAAAAAATCATTCAAAAGCCTACAAATCATGATATATATTTTTACTCACATCAGGGAGTCAAACCTATACCTATTTCTAAAATCCCCAGCATAGTAGTCGGATAATTTTGATAGAGAAATACGCTCAAAATGGTTTTAATACAGATAAATTATTTAATAAAGAAAAACTACAAAAATGATAGTATATGAAACCATCTTCTTCTTTTTTATTAAGTAGCAAAATGTTCATAATTGAAATATCCAGGGAGAAATGTCTCAACATGAGTGTAAGGCTTGAATTCTCCAGGGAACATTTGCAGTTTCCTAGCAATTAACTTAGCAGCTATTGTTTTCTAATATTCAGAACTAATGCAAATCCCCCAATAATGCAAAAAAATCTGTCATTTTGCCCATGTGCAGTATTTCAGCAATTTACACTTATTTTAATTTCCGTAAAAGATTATAAACAACTATATTCACTCATGGCTCTAATACATGAAGGATAGAGAAACAGAGTTAAGGTGTTATACAGTGTTTTGGTATTTGCATTTATCTTTATCTCAATAGGAGATTATGATTGCTACTTGACTACTGTACTTCAAATTAGTAGCTCATGGAGGGGAGCAGCCAGTTAAATGTCTGATAGTAGATGAATTCAGATTGTTCTCCAAACAGTACATCTCAGAGTAGCTGCATGTGTTATTTCATTCAAACCTTCAAATATACCTGTAACTGAAGCAGCAAAGCACCAAGAACTATAGTTAGCACTGGACATTTGGCAATTAAGAGAGGGTGAATATACTCATGAATATTAACTGAAAACTTGTTAGATTTACTATGCCAGTGACTGTACACTTTGTGTCCATTCAAGCATATATTTACAAATAATCAGACCCCAGAATTATACAGAGAAATAATGAACTGTATGCAAACATTAGGAAATGAATCACAGATGACCAATATTGATCCGGCAATAGCTATGAATATTTTCAGTAGATATTAGACAGCAAGACCTGTACTCAGTAAGGGAAGCAAATCAAAAAGTCTTGCCATCCTTACAGTGAGTTTTATGCACTGATAACTAAAATGCAGAATTTTGAAATGCTGAATGCTCCCCAAAAATCTGCTACTCTACACTATGTACGCATCAAGGATAATGACAAATTAAGCAAAATAACTTGGAAAAAACAAATATATGTATATTAAAAAAATCCTCCTGAATAAAGAGAGTAGGAAGCAGAATAGAAAACAAAGCCCTTGTTTATCCAAACAAGTTATTCCCTCCTAACAATTTACTCAGTAAAACGAGTTAATTTTGTAATAGTTCTAAGTAAACATCTTGCAAATGAGAAGATATGTAGAGTCAAGCTGATAGCAGACCAGAGATCAGGACTCAGAAATCTCTGGGCCTCTGTCTACAACAGTGTCATTACATATTTTATCTATCTGAATGTTACTTCCATTTTAGTATGCAAAATTCAATGATCATGAACCATTAAATATTTCTACAAGAAATTATTTCAAGCATAAGACATTTTGGAGCCAAATCACCACTGCAAAATGAACCTACTTCGTGCCTTACTTTAAACAGAAGGATAGGTTTTTAAGTACTTTATTTCATTTGGGTTGTTACTTTTCCGCAGTTTCCCTGAAGCATATTACAGCTGTGAGGAAAAAAGTCACAACGGCTTCCTCAGCGCTTAATATTCTCCCACCAGACTGATCCAGAACTTTACACCTAATCAGCTACCTCCCTCTTCTGCCTATCTTATTCAAAGCAATATAGTTTGATGAAACCTTGAAGATGAGTATATAAGAACTTATAAGGAAGATATTTTAGGGGAGTTATGCAAATAGCAACCTCCTCAAAAGTCAGTAGAATAATGTAAGTCCAGGACTCCCAGAAATCTGTTATGCTTTGGGGTGAAATGTTAGTCACACAGCAAAGCTACATGGGAAAGAGATGCAAAATAGGGTATTCTACTATGCAGGAGGCAACAACAACTTATTGGAATGCTCTGGCAGGGTGAAATTCCTGTTGGTGCAGCCAGTGGGCATTCAACCCCAAGACATAGGCCACTGGCTGAGAAGACAGGTGTGATTTGAGCCGAACTGCAACTGTAAGACCTGGCAGGCTCTCTGCCTTCGTGTGAGTTTCAGGACTGAAGTACAAATGAGAGAGAGAAAAGGCAGGACAGGTAAGGCTGCCCCCAGCATGCCCAGAAGGGGCATGTTGTAAGTAAGGAAAAGGAGTGACCATGTCTCTCTCCTTTTTACACCCCAGCTAGTGCAAGTGTGAAGCTTATTGCCACACCAGGTGTAAGAACTTGATAATGAACATCCCCTCCCCAGGCACTTGTCACTCACAGGCAGAGTGCCTCTAGCTGCCCTGCCAAAGTCACATCTCTCTTTCCCTTGGTAATGCAGATTAGAGCTCTGGAAGAAAGAAAACCCATGAATATATACAGAATTTTCAAGCTGTTTTTCTACATTTAGATGGAGGTGACTGCAAGACCTGGGAGCTGAGGGTATGTATTGAAGTCCTGCCCGTAGTGTGTGATGTCCAGAATTCAAACAGCTGCCTTATAAAATAATAAGGGATTAGTAATTGCAGGGTAACAGATTGCAAAAGCATATTAAAGAGCTGCCTAAAAAGAAACCGTATGAGACTAACCAAGTATAAAATATATTAGAGCTGACATAGATTTGGAATTTGTGGAGAAAGAAAATTGGTTAAAGAAATTCTAGTATTATCCATTGTCTATGGGACACCATAAAAAGGAGTATATAGTTCTTTTTTCTTACCTTTTCCTTCCTTCTTTACAATAATGACTGTGGAGGTACAGAATGGCATTTGACATTGTAGGTATGTTTCTCTTTCTCTCTTACTGTCTCTATATATGTATGCATATGTTTGTGCAATTACAAGTAGCAAACTAAATACTTAAATATACAAAGATAAAATATGTGCAGTTATTTACATGAGCACCATAGCCTGCATATTTCAAAAGCAAGTTTAGTTGGTTCAGGTTTAGGAATGTGAAATGTTAGCACTATGCAATTCAACATCCACAGAGTAGGCTGGTTTTCAAGATGGAGATTTTAAAATTGTTATATAGAAGTTCCCTAGTCACTGTTGAAAGTACAGACCCCTTTAGTTCATTTTGAGCACTGTCTGAGCAATTTGCCATAATTAGTGCTGTAGCAAATATTTTTTTGCACAAAGTTTCTGTAGTAATTTAGAGGAGAGAAGATAGTTCACGAAACCCATAGCAGAAGAGATTTGGAGTCATAGTATAGCAGCAAGGATCGCAGGCTGCCTGCTCTACCAAATGATATCCTGCCTCTTGCCTCCTGGTCCAAAGGTACAACATATATTTCACTCTGTTACAGACAAGCATACTAACTGGGACATGACAGGCCATGAGCCTTTTGTCTTACTTTATAGGTGGTTTACCCTGGGATGTGAACTATCGTTTTGTACACGCTCTGGAGAAATGAATGTCAAGAATGAATATTACGCTGAATTCCTCCCCCAGCCTTGTACAAATATACTACATGAGCCACAGAATAGCTTTTTTCTGTTGCAATTCTCATACACTGCTATTGCCAAAAAAAGAGGTGAGAAACTGTAGCACTAAGTGATGCTGCTGCACTGAAACGAAGAAATTGCACTACAGCAGAAGTAAAGTGTGTATCAGTAAACCTGCAACAGGGTGGGCAGCCCTTCCCAAGATAAATATCTAGGTAGGCTTATGCAGCACAGGCTTTCATTTCCCCTTGGTTCCTTGGGTTAAGAGGAGATTATCTGTATGCATCCATCAGCTTTTGAAGTCCAGATTTATCTGAGAAGGAAACACCCTTTTCTCCTCATCCAAAAACTTTAGTACCTGAGCCACTCAACAACGCTAGCTCAAAAATTCTGCCACCCCAGAGAAACGTTGAGCTCACACACTGTAAATTGCTAATTTTTCCCCAGTATGGTGCATGACCTCTTTATTCTCACATCACCTCCTGTAAAATGGGAAGATATGTGCATTTCTGACTGTTCTTGACATTAAGCATTCTTACCATGTTGAAAAGAGAATGCAAAATTTGACGTATTCTTTTGCTACCAAGACTTTAAAAACATGCCAGTAAGGGAATTTTTCTTCAAGAGTGAGAGAGAAGAGACCTTACACTCATAGGATTTTCTAAAATATGGATTGTGAATTTGACTCGACTAATGTAAAAAAAGATGTATGTCTGCATAAACTTGTGTATGACACTCAAATAGAAGTGAATGTTTGTGGTGCTGACCTTGATTGCCTATACTGTTAAATTTTGTGTCTGTCCTCTGTAAGCTAACATGTTTCCATAAATAACTGTAAAGTAAACTTATCTTCCTCCTTCAAAATGTGTTTTTAAAATTCTCCTTTGTTGCAGTGCCTACAAGAAGCTTGACAGCAGTTGTTAGGATGCTGGTGATCTGAGACTACCAACTGCCACATTAACTGGTGGTGTCAAAGTGTTTCTCGTTCCATCAGTCTGTCTTTTTCCATCTGCTGTATCTCACTTTCTATAGGAAATTCTCATGAGTAGGGGCAGCTTCTGTGTGTTTTCTCATGTATAGCATCAAGCAGAATCACAGCTACTAGACAAACAAAGGAAAAGAAGGAAAAAAGATATTGTCCATTGATAAAATAGAAGAAATCTTCACAGAATGAAAAAAATATAAATTAAAATCCACAAGATGTTAACAGAGAGAGAAGGGCAGTTTCATTCTTCACATACCAGAAAAAAAACCCCACCTGTCTGATTTGCATGAAACATTAATTTCATTTACGTAAAGAGAAATCTCTTTTTACATCACCTATGGGTGTCTGAAGCCAGTGCGACCCCTGGAATAGCTTTATTATCCATCAGAGAAGGACCACTAAGCCAGTTATTGGGACAAGTGACTACTAACCTGCAAGGAAGAAGACCCTAATGGGGAAAGAGCTGCAGTCTTGACTACCTTGTTCGCCGTCTCTGACATAGCAAGTGAAGGCTGAAGCTGACACCCTGGGGCAGAAATCAAGTTTGTCTTTGCTGGAGGATCTACCATTAATAGATCTTTCTTCTCACTGAGAGGGAATACATAAGTTACATGTCACTGGGATAACATTGCTTCTGCAAATAGCTCTGCAGCTGCCCTCAGTGAAAACATTTTACCTCCTCCTATTCAAGTGCATACTGTGAGCAGCTCAGTTCAGAGCCTAGCACTATTGAAGCCAAATTCCCAGTGATTTCAAAGGCTCAAGGGCATCATGTGTGGAAATGTGGAATTCTTCCCACTGACCTTTCTGCAAAGCAAAAAGCATCCTAGCACTGCACCTTGAGTGCTAAATTAGTTGTGATCTTAAGAAGTTGCTTATTAAACCCATCAAATAAAGCTGGAAATGAGGAATACATTTGCATAGTACAACTTCATTAATCTGAACACTACTTAAAATTAAGTCAATGACAATTTATTAAAGTTTTTAACAGTTAACCACTGCCTTCAAAGACTTGATTTTTAAATTCTACTCATCTGAAACAGTTTATTCATGGGAGTATGATATTGACTTTGTAGCCTATTTCAATGTTATTAGTATCGTAAGGACTCTTTTTGGGTTAGTGAGCCTTTTGTTGCCAACTCACGTTTGTGTCTTGAAGCATGGTGCTGCTTTTTATTGCTAGACATATGAGGTTGGTTTGTTTGTTGTTAGACAACTGATGTAAAGTAATTACATTCTGGTTGGCTAATGAAGTGAGACTGGATATTTTGCCTATAAATCATTATGGCAGAAGTAGAAGAAGAATTTTGTTTAGCAGAAAAGCAAGTTGTTTGTTTGTGCCTTAATTTCCATACGCAAGAAATAGGAAATGTAAGGTGCCTTGTAAACATTTGAAACAGGCAGTGTTAATTAATAAAAGCAGTAGTGAGGTCTGACCCTCTGATTCTCAAGCTGTAGGCAGCCCTGGCTACTCTGTTCTACCATAATTCACAAGCAAGCTTCCCATCCAACATTGTCATAACATGATATTTTGGGGCTTTGCAAGCTCAGGAATATTATTTTAAACTCCTTGAGGTAAATGCAATTGTTAATTCCCAAACTATTTCCCTAATAAATTAATTTTTTCAAATATATATTTAATTGTGGGGTTTGACTCTTGAATTTTCAAGAAAAGATAACCTGATTAAAACCCAAAATAAAGATGTAATTTTATCAGAAGGTTATGTAGCTAAATTTGTAAACTAAGTAAAATAAAATTCTACATGGTTGTTACTATGACAAAACATTACTTGATTTGATTTTGGGACAAAACATTTGATTTTCACAGTTTGGGAGCCCAATTATTTAACCATGTCTGTTTTGAAAGGTGGTGTGCTTATATTAATTTAATTTATGTCGTAAGTCAAGCAAGCAGGGCAGAAGACCATATTTTGTGAACAAGGAAGTCCTTGTGGCGCTCAAGGGGAAAAACAAATTGTACGATCTCTGGAAACAAAGTCCGGCTTCGCAGGAAGATTATAGATCTGTGGTTCGTACATGCAGGGAGAAGACACAAAAGGCCAAAGCTCAATGGGTTTTAGGGAATGGGGTTACATCTGGCTGGCAACTGGTCACCAGTGATGTTCCTCAGGGCTTAATTCTAGGGCCAGTTCTCTTCAATATTTTTGTCAATGATCTGGATGCAGGAGTTGAATGCATCATTATTAAGTTTGTCGATGATACCAAACTGGAAGCTGCTGCTGACTTTCTCAAGGGACAAGAGGCCTTGCAGAGGGATCTAGACAGGCTGGAGCATTGGGCAATTATCAGTGGCATGAAATTTAGCAAGAACAAATGCCGGACTCTGCAACTAGGATGGAATAACGCTGAGCACAATTATAAATTGGGATAGGAGTGGCTTGAGAGCAGCACTGCAGTCTGTGGTGGATTGACCCTGGCTGGATATCAGGTGCCCACCAAATCTGCTCTACCACTCCACCTCCTCAACTGGACAAGGGAGAGAAAATATAATGAAAGTCTTGCAGGACAGGAAGAGATCATTCAGCAATTACTCTTATGGGCAAAACAGACTCGGCTTGTGGAAAATTTAATTTATTACCAATCAAATCAGAGGAGGATAATGAGAAGTAAAGACTAAATCTTAAAACACTTCCCCCCACTCCCTCCCTTCTTTTTGGGTTCAACTTCATTCCTGATTTCTATACTTCCTCCCCCGTCAGTGGCATGGTGGCATGGGGAATGGGGGTTGCGGTCATTTCACCACACATTGTCTGTCCCACTCCTTCCTCCTCAGGGACATGACTCCTTATGCTCCTCCCCTGCTCCAGCATGGAGTCCCTCCCACATGAGGTGGTTCTCCACGAGCTTCTCCAATGTGAGTCCTTCCCACAGGCTGTAGTTTTTCACAAAATTCTCCAGCATGGATCCCTTCCATGGGGTGCAGTCCTTCAGGAATGGACTGCTCCAGCATGGATACCCCATGGGGTCAAAAGTCCTGCCAGAAAACCTGCTCCAGTGTGGGCTCCTCTCCATGGGTCCACAGGTCCTGCCAGGAATCTGCTCCAACATGGGCTCTCCACAGGATCACAGAATCCTTGGGCATCTACCTGCTTTGGTGTGGGGTCCTCCACAGTCTTCATGTGGATATCTGCTCCACTGTTGACCTCCATAGGCTCCAGGGGGACAGCTTGCATCACCATGGTCATCACCACAGGCTGCAGGGGAATCTTTGCTCTGTCACCTGAAGCACCTCCTCCCCCTCCTTCTTCACTGACCGTGGTGTCTGAGAGTTGTTTATCTCACATATTCTCAGTCCTCTCTCCAGTGCAATTGCTGTTATGCAGTTTTTTCTCCCTTCTTAAATCTGTTATCTCAGAGGTGCTACCACTGTTGCTGATGGGCTTGGCCTTGGTAGTGATGGGTCTTTCTTGGAGCTGCCTGGCATTGGCTTTATAAGACACGAGGGAAACTTCTAGCAGCTTCTCACAGAAACCATGCATATAGTCCTCCTGCTACCAAAACCTTGTTATGCAAACCCAAACCCAGAGGTGCTGGTTGACATCAGGCTCAATACGAGTCAGCAGTGTGCCCTGACAGCCAAGAGGGCAAACAGCATCCTGGGGTGCATTAAACACAGCATGGCCAGATGGTCAAAAGAAGGGATTATCTCTCTGTACTCAGTGTTGGTGCAGTATTCAATGGTACTCAAATACCTTGAGTGGTTCTGGGCCCCCCTGTTTAAGAAGGATGTGAAAATCCTTGAATGCATCCAGAAGGCATGACTGATAGAAGGGCTGGAAGGCATGTCCTGTGAGGAGCAGCTGAGGACTTTTGGCTTGTCTAGTTTGGAGAAAAGGAGGCTGAGGGGTGACCTCGTTGCTCTCTGCAGCTTCCTGAGGAGGGGACGTGGAGAGGGAGGTGCTGATGTCTTCTCCCTGGGATCCAGTGACAGAATGTATGGGAATGGCTCAAAGTTGTGCCAGGGGAGGTTTAGACTGGACATTTGGAAGCGTGTCTTTACCAAGAGGGTGGTAAAACACTGGACCTGGCTTCTTAGAGATGTAGTCGATGATCCAATCCTGTCAGTGTTTATAAGGCTTTTGGACAATGTCGTTAATAACATGCTTTAACTTTTGATAGGTCCTGAAATAGTCAGGCACTTGGATTAGATGATCGTTGTAAGCCCTTTCCAACTGAAATTTAATTTTCCTTCCCTTCCCTTCCCTTCCCTTCCCTTCCCTTCCCTTCCCTTCCCTTCCCTTCCCTTCCCTTCCCTTCCCTTCCCTTCCCTTCCCTTCCCTTCCCTTCCCTTCCCTTCCCTTCCCTTCCCTTCCCTTCCCTTCCCTTCCCTTCCCTTCCCTTCCCTTCCCTTCCCTTCCCTTCCCTTCCCTTCCCTTCCCTTCCCTTCCCTTCCCTTCCCTTCCCTTCCCTTCCCTTCCCTTCCCTTCCCTTCCCTTCCCTTCCCTTCCCTTCCCTTCCCTTCTTCCCTTCCCTTCCCTTCCCTTCCCTTCCCCTCCCTTCCCTTCCCTTCCCTATATATTGTTTTCACTATTGGAAAGTTCCTTATTTTTATGGGATTGAACTTTGGTTTTGTTACCTTTGAAGTATGCACATGTTGTTACAGTAGGATACTATAAGGATCTAGAAAAATTTCGTTTAAATTGGTGTAATAATATTTCAATAGAACATTTGCGAATTCCTAGGTGCAGGTAAACATGCTAATCAAACCATTATTTCTATGCCTACTCTGAATGAAAGTCCATATATGCAATCTTAGCTATTTCTTTCTAGAATAGTGAAAAATAGAGCATAAAATTACTTCCCTTTGGGCAGTTTTCCAAAATCTTTTCCCTTCTCTGTGCCCTCCCCACTTCCCCCAGTATATCAGGAGGGGATAGTGCCAAACATTTTTTTTGCAGAGGAAATGCAAAGCATGCAAGCAAATGCCAATGTTCAAATGAAGATCCAGAAAGTTACAGTGCAAACACTAAATGGTTTCAATGATCCATGGAACGCTCACTGATGAGAGCATTTTTGCTAAACTGCCTTAAGTTCTCTGGAACTAATCTGCCCTGTGCCTACATAATATGACTGCATTATTACTCAGACTTTTGGAAAAACACAGCACAAAGGGGGTCTAAAAACTTTTCACTTTGACATCAATTACAAAGATAGATACTCTACAGGATTTCACATTTGAAATTTCACGTGAATTTCAACTAGACCTTAGTTTAAAATGAATCTATATTCTTACAGCAGAAGATTTCTTCCAGGAGTTACAAAGCATCGTTTGGAAGGTTAAGTTTATCAAATTACCACCTGAGGGTTTCCTCTGTCAGGTCAGAAACCCAGCACCAAGTCCCATCAGTCTTGCCCTTGTGAAACTTTTAATTCTTTTTTCCTACTCCTTAGGTTCAGAGAATAAATGATCCAATAGTACAAAACAACGAGTGCCCTTATAAGAGTCCAGCAAATTATATGGGTTGAATTGAATCAATGTGCCGCAGTGGAAAGAAGTGCTCAGATCATCTGAAGACTCATTTCAGGAAAGACACCATCTCCTGGGAAGGATGTGCCTTGTGTCATCTGCAACCACCAGCTTGCTATCTTAAAGAAATCAAAAAAAGTTTTAAAGAAGTTTTTGGGCACTGTGGTAGGCAGAAACCTGGCATAACAGTGCATTGAGAGACCTCAGTCAAGTCTGCGAAAGAGCTCATATATAGTAGAATTTCACATATTGAATTAATATAAGGCTTAAAACCACAAAAAAAACCCCACCAAAACCCAAACAGAAAAAACCAAACAACCCAGATTTAAACCTAGCAGTATTCACAAGTGAGAATATGACCTTATAAATGTCTTTTAATATCTTCACCATTCTTTTCTGATTTCCACAGTGTTAAAATTTTTAATATGTCAAAATATCTTGTTATATACAGTTATTGTCAGTGCAAGCTGGGAGATTTAGCCACAGAATGGCATTTTTGATTTTGACAGAAAAAGTTCTCACATATAAACGTAAGTTGTCCTAAAATAAATTTTAATATTAACGGTACAACAATGAATCTACATTGTTAGAAATTTAAGATATCACCAACATCCATACAACTGATATGATTAAAATACGTCATAGAAACAGTAGTCAGCACTTCCCTAGGAACTCCAATTTCTCTTATAAAATTCCAGGATCTCACTTACAGAACTACTAAGGAAGCTGAAGTGTCACCTTTAGTATATCACTTTCACTTTTTCCTGACATAGTTTCAGTTTTAGAGGTGACGGTCTGGATTGGTGTTACAGCCACATTAGAAATCATGAAGAGCAAAAGAAAGTCCTTCCAAAGAAAGGCTTTTATGTTAGCCCCTAAAACTTTCAAATGCAAGACAGCTACTATGTGAGTAGAAAAAAAGGTAGTTAACTGACTACAAGAAACTAAGAAAACCAGGATATACACTAGGGGTGAATAATTATCTTTTCAGGCATGCAAAGGCCTCACAACAATAGTTTGTATTTAAGAACTATTTAAGAGATATGGCAATTTAATGCAGTGCATTGCATATGAAGTAAACTTGCCTGAGGAAGGTTCACAGTAATAACAGTGCATATTAGCAACTGAATTGATGATTATTGTTTGTGAAAATATGATTGCATGTAGGTGTCTGGTAGCTCATCACAAACAGTATGGAAAAAATGTTAATCAGTATTGAAAACATTTCAGTGACCTGCTGTACTTCCTGGGATTTGCTGGCAATGCTCCATGTCCTGCAGCTATTTCTCTGCTTCTGGACATTTTCAAAAAATAATTAAAAAATAAGAGCCCTGCAGTGTACTTCTGAAGCATGCATCGCTCCTCATTAGGTTATGTCAGGTTTCATCATCCCATATCATTTGATGTATATTAATCCAATACTATGCGTGGATGACATTCTATTATTAATTTAAGGAGCTACCATCTAACATTTTCAACATGAATAAAATGACAGCAGTTACCAAAATAGTACAGTCAGCAGAAGTCCTTTTTGAAATTAAGAAGTAATGGTTTGGCTCATCCATAGTTTAAAATGAAAAGTTTTCATGGATGAGATCCAGCTACAATAACTCAATGATGAGAAAACCGAGGAAACAATAATTTATAAGGAATCAAGAGAAAACCACAAAGCATTAAAATAACCATCTGTAAGCAGAAAATATATTTGGTCAAAACCTCACAATTAAAAACACCAATTCACAGAGACTATACAAATAATTCTTTATAGACAACACTAGAAGAAAAACCAAACAAATGCTCTAAGAAAAAAATAACTCAGATTTAAGGAAATAAATGAAACAGCCAGCTGGAAATGCAACAATTGTATTATGCATACTACAGTATAAAAGTTCTTTCCACTTACTCCATCAAAAACTACAAAATAGTTATCAAGACACTAATTACAAAGATATGGAATATTTTACCTTCAAAAGGTTTAAATCACTTCTGAATTCTAGGCCAGATTCTCCCTTGCATTACATCTACTATACAGCAACTTGGTGGCTAAAGGTGGCCACAAAATCAACTGCTAGGCATACCCTGAAATAGAAGGAATATCTGCAATGATATTGAGGCAGTCTAAGGACTCCTTATCATCTTGGTACATAGGACATAGCTTGACAAGGAAGAAGTGAGTGGTACGTTGCTGCAATAGAGAGCCTTGGACTGTAAGCTGCAAAAATCACCTTCTCTTACTACTGCAGGTGATTGAACATATTTTGCTATTGCACCAAGAACACAAAAATCTTTACCACACAGTTGTAGATTGAAAATAAATGGCGATTCAGGTAAATGCCTGTGGCTGTAATCACAAATAGGGACAAAAACAACAAAACAGAAATTTAAAAAATATCTTAGCAACAATGATTTACTCTATGAACAGAAGAAAGAATACCCCTGTGCACATGTGGAAAGAGCATGATGTAATTTATGAAGGGACATTACAAGGTACTGCTATAATGCTGTGGCTTCCCTAGAGCCACAGGAAGGCTGTTGCCACACTCCTTTCCTCCCAGCCAAAGTATAATGTTTGATTCAAATATTTTTGTACACTAAGTCCCACACCAAAAAATCCTTCTTCTACAATCAGCTGGGTTTGCTTGAGGGCTGCTGCACTGCTGGCATCAGAAGCTGACAGGGCCACAAACAGAGGTGGAAGACAACATTCAGGTGGAAGATACTTGTACTTACACTATACTATTCAGCATGCTTTTATAATTTTGCTCTGCTCACTAAAAAGAGATTTCTAAAACCAGATAAGTAACAAAGGTCTGTTTTCAAACTTCTATATACCCTAAGTATGGAGGTGTTCAGAAGAATTCCCCCCATTTACAGCACAAGCCTGATTAAGAAGCAATAGTTACATAATTATCACAATTCATCAAATAAGTTGGAAGCTTAAGAAATCAGAACAGTATCACAAAAATTTACAGGTGAAATTAACAAGACAAGCTGATAACACTTTCTTTTTATAGAAGCTTTAAGATTTTATTATTATGAATTTAATGTCCATATATGATGCGTTAACAATGTCAAAACATTAGCGATGCTTTACTTTAACTGTGCTTAAATATTACAATGTTATTCACTATGATGGTAGCAGCTTGATTTTGGCAATAAATCAAGGTGATTTCAAAAGGCAGTTTAAGCTTGTTAGCTAAATGAACATTAAATCCACTCAACTTGGTGCTTTGGCCTCCTTGGTGTGAAGTTAGAGTGGTTTTACTTAACAGAATACTTGCTGCTTGTAGAGATCGTTTGTGCCATGGACACCTGTTGGGCAGCTAGAGGATTCAGTATGCCAGTTGGCTCAAAATATTGTAGTTGTACCAATCCACTCAGGTACTGTATCAAGCACTTTTAAGGCTGTACTGTGGTAGTAACTTCACTTCCTCTATTTAAAGTGTGTGATTGTGTTATCACAAAATTAAGAGTATCAGGCAGATTAGCATAATAGTAACTGCAAAAATCCCATTTACAAATATCAGCTTTTCAGTATTCCTGAGACCTCATTGCTGCAACATCTTGGTGTTAGAGGGCCAGTGAATATTAGAAAGTGGTAAACTTATGGAACTATTCTTTTCCTCAAAGCTATTTCGCGAAATGTATGATACAATTGTTTTTCCCCCTTAAAATGTCATAGCCCTAAGGAAATCTTTGGGAATGATTGGATTCAGGTTATATTACCCATGCCATGGAAACAGGAAAGAAGAATCTGATATATAAATCAACATCTACTTTCTGCTTCACTGTAATTTTTTCAGTCAGAATTTGTATTACCCTTTTCAATAGTGGGTCACTATGCCCTGAATCGATCTACTCGGACTAGGTCTGTTTTATACCAATTTTGGATTATTTAGTGAGCATACTGAGCACACTGGGCAAACTACCACTTTTACTTCAGATGCTACAAAATCAATCCGAGGAAAATAAAAGCAATTTGGATGATTTCTCTGGATGAGGTTGTGCTGTGTTGCACAGACCAAAATTCAGAAGGAGTCAATGTGAAGCTTAAGGAGCAGGAAGTGTAACCAATCACCAGGTCAAAGATGGTACCGAGTAGCAGCAATGCTAAACGTTTGACACAGTCAGTTGGCTGCCAGCTTTAATTTTGTATCTCTTCCAGAAATTACAACTGTTGTAGCTGGAGTAAAGGGGCTAGGCCAACAAGGTTAGAAAACACTTTTTAAAAAAACACAACAAAACAACCCCAAAACCTCATAGAATTCTTGTTTCCTTCTAACCATTCATGCTAATATAACCACTATACTAAAAATAGAATTGATCTTTGACTATAAAGAAAATTTTATTTTCATTTTTTCTTGTCTAGGTAATAGAAACTCAGCCTGGACCAAGTTCTAGTCACAATATTCCTAGAGTGCAACAGATATTCCTTGCTTTTTTCAAATAGGTGATTATTTAAAGGCCATGAACAGCAGGGAAGGGGGAAAAATATCTTTCTGCATGAAGGATGCTAAGATGGCATTATTTAAATGAAGAACAAAGTGTACATGATTCTTTGCCAGCAAGTTAAAAAAAGGTATATTATTCCATTTTTTATCTTATCAGATATCAGTGATACTTCTTAATTTACTAAGACACATTTTAGAGATAGCCCACTGAGCTGTGAAAAATATAGATTAATCATCATTAACATGACAGAGGCAGTCAGGAAATTCTTAGAATTTTTTAATACTTTGAGCTTTCACAAACAAGCAGCTTCACAGAGCAAGTAAACAAGATAAAGGATATATCTTAATATATAATTTTTATCAGGCTATATAGTTTCGGTTTCTCACATCTTCTAAGCATGACTCCAGTGGGCACTCATGATGCAGGACTCCAGATTTCCTATGGAGAAAGTTGTTAATCTTTGTTCATTTTCACTACAAGTTTCCCATGTCCTACTATACTATAGCACAATGCTTGTCTCAGGGTACGGAACTTGCTGTTCAACATTCATTGGCTGCTTTCCCATAGACAGCTTAATACTTGACAAATTCTTACAGCTACGTTTTTAATAGGAGAATTAGTCTTAATGTCTATCAACAAGTTATCTCAACCTGACCAAACGACAAAGTGAAACACATGTAGAGCTGCTGTTGTACATCTACTATCAGATCAACTAATATAGCTGGCATATAGTCAAGGTTTTTTCCTTGACAGACAATTAGTTCAAACATGTTGCAAGTTAATAGAGAGGCACTCAAAAGTTTTGGTATTCGCCATCTTCATATGCACTGAGCATGGAAATTTCAGTATAAAACATTCAACAATCAGCAAGCACTTGCTTTCACATCAGATTTTTGCATGGAAGTGTACTTGTTGAGGAATAGAGAGAAAATATCGTTTAAAAGCAAAGGAAATTCTGTATGGAGGAGAGTTACTGCCAGAACACATCCCTGTTTAACACCACTGTGCATTTCAAATCTGTCACAAAGATCACTATCACAGTGAACTTGCATGACTTTGTGAGAAGATGCAGTCAAAGACAAGGATTCAAGAGAAAACAACTCTTTCAGTGCCTAGAAACATTCTGACTGTCTAGAGTGAAGTTTTTATGACAACTGTGAAATCCAAGTAAAGAGCCTTTATTTCAGATGCTTTTCTTTCAGCTGTCTTAAAGCAAAGACTATGTTAATAGCTGATCTACCAGCACTGACTGCCTGGATATACACATTCTGCGAGAGCTTGCAATCTCTTGAGGGTAATTTATAACGAAGGCTTGCCAGAAACCCTTATGACTATCTTCTTTGTGTTTACATTGTTATGAGTTAGTATTCTTCATATCTTTGCTCGCTCTAGCAGTCAAGCAATACGCCATACAGACGTTTAAGCACCACCTGTCTTTCTAGGTTCGGTGTTCATTATTTACTGCAGGCTTTCAAAGTACAAAGCAATGTAGGCATAATTATAGAAAAATATCTACCAAGTGTCAAACTTCTTTGACAGATACAGTAAAAAAAAAAAACAAGTTAAAGGTGCTTCAGTTGTGTGAGAAATAGAAGACAGAATTTTTACCAACATTAGGGAACATGTTGAAACAGTGGAAGTAGTAGGGCCAACATTAACATTTATACTTGCCACCTTCCCTCTCCTTCTGTCTTTTCTACTTTTCTTTTTTTCCGGATCACTTGAACAAATTTGTGTTTCCAAGTGCATTCTCACTATATAGCTTCCAATCCTATTGTAACACATGTTTGTCTGAAGCCAAACACAAAAGAATCATAATCCTGAGATTTCAGGACAAAAGCAGACGTAATGAGATCTAGTTTTTTAATTCACTCCATGTGAATGCACTTCTTCATTTCATTGGGGTATTTTGAAGGCTAAAATTCATCATCTGAAATCTCTGAGTGTCAAGTAAAACATTAGCTTGATTTTCCATTGAAATTATATAACAGCATTCCTTACATTTCAGTAAGTTCCTTTGTTTCATTTAGCTTCTGCCCTTCGTTCTGCAACTTGCAGCTCAGATGCAGGAAGACAAATCACCTTTGGCCTGACATCATGTCCTCCCACCCACCCTTTATGGCAGCACCCTCATTTGTTTGTTTTACTCTATAAATGTTTCCAAGACTGAACTTTGTTGCTGCAGCTTGGACCTATTGTGGTTTCTATGTTGTAATAACTGTGTATAGCATAGGCAATGATATGGTGTTTAAAAACTTTCACTCACAGAGGTAATATTGCCTAAAGGATGCCCATGTTGCAGCTGTCAATGTTGCTAACAGGGATACTCCTACCTTGGGGCAGTGAATTATAGCAACAGGTTTCTGGTGGTGCAAAATTATTTCAAATTTTAAAACTTCAGTCTTGCTTCTGCGTATTGGGGTAAGTGCTAAAGTTTAACTCAGTCAGCTAAGTTGTGTGAAAGCATGGCTTCCTCTCTGACCATGGCTTTGAAAAGAGAAAATGAAAGTAGCCAATGTTCTAGCAAGAGCATTGTTTTTTAAATCTAATATGTGGTTAGAAAGGTGGTGAAAACAACCAAAAAAATCTTTGGTAGTCCCATCTTCCCACTAGATCCACAAAGCACCTAAAGACAACAGCACAAGGGAGGACAGCTTCTTAGGACAGAAGACAGGAAAGCCCTTTTTGGCAAGGGTGATAAAGAAAGAATCATTCCTAATCAGATTCCTTCAACAACAGAGAAGGTGGCAGAGAAAAGCCAATCATTTCTGTCTTAAGAAATCCCTCCTACCATTTTCAAACTTGAAAAGCACAATTGTCCTCAAATGTGAAGAACCAGGAACTCCTTTGCCTCTTCAAAAACAGAAGTTACAGAATAATTGGTTTTCTGCAGTGATGCATCGTCTTCATTGTCACAAGAAGGAAAACCCCTATGGGACTACTTATGCATGCTCCCTTATTTTATTTCATACCAAAAAGTGCATAAAACTATTTCGTTCTGGTGCAGGATTCAATAGGGTTTTTTTCCCTGAGCCTGAGATTTTCATTAGTTGGGGCACAAGTCACAATTCACTGAAGTCAAGAGAAAATCTTGCTTATGAAGGACCCCTGTTAACAACTTCGAAAGTGACTTAATTTTTCCTTGTCTGTTCACTGTTTCTCCCCCTTGGCTACACTTAAGTCCTCTTACCTCTTATCATAGACAGCAACTGTGCATTCTGTGTACTGTGATTTGAATACTTGTACCGTTTTGAGCAGGCACAGATGCCAGCATTTTATCTACAATTTTAATTTCAAGAGGTATCAGTAATGCAAAATGTAGTATTTTCTTGTTCTAACTTCTTGCCTTTATGCACAGTAGTCCTTGGATAAAAGAATTCAGAGATCAATACTCTGAGTAACATCCGTTCACATACGGATCCATACAACTCCTACTATTTGCCTAATCATGCAGACAGGCAGCCACCGTATTTGAGCTAAACTTCATAATTGGTGATATGTAAGAACTACCAATGCCACCATTACAAAGCAGAGTAGATACAGATATTTCATTCCAAGCCCCCTCACACTAGTCCTGCCACTGTTAATCCTGTGAATCTAGACAGGCACTGATCTCCCATTTCCCAAAAGGAAATCTGTCACAGATACTTCTGCAGAATGCTTACTGATATTTAACAATGCGGAATTAATATTTATTGAATCCGAGAAAGCAAACAACCCCTTCTACAGTTTGGGAAAATACATGTATAATAAAAGTTATCTCTTTTTACTCAACAGATAAAGTAGAAAGCCCACCACAACCATATCCAGGTAGCCTTGCTTAAATCAAGATGGAGCTAGAAGAGGTAATACAGAACCAGGTATGACCTTTGTTTCCTAGTCTTGTTTTGCCTTTAGCAAATGACTTTTTTTTTTTGCAGTTCTATAGATCTCTGTTGCCTGCAGATAGCAAACCTGAAAACCCTGTTTTCATATACATTTAAATACTGAATATCACATTAGCCGTTTAAAAATTTCGTACCTTTTCACTTCGCCACACCAGCACATAGATTGCCTTTATAAGTTATCCTGGCCATCCTGTATTAGCACCGTTTTCATCACTAATTTGATTTCTGAGCACAGAGCCCTGATTTCTTCTCCTGTGTATTCCTAACAGCTCAACCTAAATCCTTTGACTCAGTTTTCTGGTGACCATCCTTCACCCTTGACAAATCAGAAAGATTTTTAATCACTTTGTTCTTGGTAGAATTTAAATTAGCTGTAGAGGCAGAGGACCAGTCTATTAAAGCAATGCATTAATCCACTATACTGCATTCAGGCAGCAATTTCTATTTCTAAAAATATGCCCATACATTCAGGGTTTAGGGTTTTTTTTATTGTTTATTTTGAAAGAAACTTTTGACTTAACCCTGATCCTCAGTACTTGGCCAAGATGTCAGTGTTACAGAGGTAGCTTTTACTGTAGCTTACCTTCATGGGTAAACCAGCTGTTGTTAGGGAAAAGAAGTTACTAATATACTTTGGTAATACTGGATACACTCAGGAGGCTAAACGGCTGTCCATTGTACTAGTAATTTACTTAATAACATTTAGCTGTATCAAATTACTATGTTGTTTCTCTTTCTTTAAACGCACTTTAAAAAGTGTGCATCTAACTTCAAGAAGTATCCCCTCATATTTGATACCACTTTACAGTATTAGGTATAGTTTATAACAGAACACCATTTTAAGTAAATTAATATTTGCTTCAAAAAGCAGTAGAATTCAGTAAATGTAAAGTACATATTAGTAACTAGGTCCTTTTACCATCAAGACAAACTAGGAGCATTCAGTGATTTCTATAACATCAAGGTCCATCCTGCATCATTAATGTACTAAAGAGCTTGTGAACTCCTAGTTCAGAGATGAACTCTTTGTTAAAAAACATGACAATAGCAGATTCTGCACTGATGTGCATTTTGCATTTCATTTGGATCACATGAGAATAAACAAGACTAAAGTATTACTTAACATTAACAACCTCATATCTTTCCCATGGCTGGAATTAACAGGGTGGGCAAATATGCACGTACCATTCCAATAATTATAACACAGATCAAACTCAAGTTCAGGCCTGATTACTTCTAGGAGCATGACTTGTGTCTTCTAGGCTCAGAAACATTAGGTTAAGAAGAATATCCTGTACCATCAGGCCCAGTCTCCTGCTGCTGTAGGTGCCATATCAAACAGTTATTTTCATAAATCACCCCTAGTCTCAAAAGCAGTAGTTTTAAGAGTAGTTTTTTCTTCCATTACTCACATTCGAGAGCCATCCTTAAACCTCACTTCAGTAATATTTTGGGACTCCTTTCTGTTTTGCAATTTACTTACTTTCAAAGGAAGTTACACCTTTGAGTTCTTAAATTAACCAAGTTCTAGCTTAATTAACAGTTCTCCCTTCTTGCTATTTCACACCTACATTTACACAGTCCTGAACAGTCTTCTGTTCACTAACTAGCCACCCTCTTTTACTCTTTTATCACAAGCCCTTCAGTCTTTTCCATAGTTGCATTTGTTCTATTTTCAGTCACTCTTTCTTGAACTTGCCTGCCAAGAATTTTTCATAGATTGCATATAGCTGCATATAGTTGCATATAACAGCTAAGCTTTTTCTCAGTCAGTTGAAAATACCTTTCCTGTGTATACCAGGATATGGTCACCCTGCTGCATAGAAGCACTGCAGGGATGTCATACTGGTGAGCTTTAGTGTATACCAGATATATTTATAAGTACACAACTCCACATTTTGTATTATTTAATCTTGCACCATTTTTATTACTTAGTTTACTTTCCCTGTCAAAATATCACAGCCATGGCTGACATAACATTCCTGCAGAGATGTAAACTTTATTCTTCTTGAGTAGCAATTCGTGATGGTGAACTGTAAGGAACCCATTAGAGAAATCACCTTAATTTTGGAAGTTATTGAAAAGTAGACTTTGCTTATATGTCCATACTTAAGGTTATTTTATCATTATAAAAAATATCTGTGATTCTTTTCTTACAAATTTGTCACTTAAACATTTTGTAGTCCAGCAGTATGCTGTATCTTGCCAAATCAGGACAACAGGCAAAGAAAAGATTTTGTGTGAAACAGTTAGGATTACCCAGGACAGAAGATACTGTGGCATGATAGAACTAAGTCAGTTAAACCTTTGACAGGGGCGGACTGGGTCTTTATCTCAGAATTGAGTACTTCAAAAAGAACAGAAGGGTCTTTATAGTAATAGATCAGGCTTTATTTCAACAGAAATTATAAGTAGTGGTTTTTCAGACTACAGAAGATAGTATAAAGATAAAAAAGGATTTTAAAATAACTGCCTCCTACCACTATGTCTTTGCAAGGCATCTCTTTTTTTCCAGGTTTTTTCTCAATCCCTGCTCACTGACTGTAAATTGTAACTTGGGTTACTGCCAATCTTACACTGTTTCTCCAGGGAAACATTTCTCTTTTATCAATAGAGAACATTCATACTGGGTTATACCCAAAGCCCATCCTGTCTTTGACACTTCCCTAAAGCAGATAGGCTTAGAAAAAAAGTAAGAATATAGGGGAAGCATGTGGTGATATTTACCCTATATATATCCCCAAGGTCCAATCACATGTAATACTGGGACATCCAGAAATAGTTTTTTTATATTCAGCAACTCTCAATAGATTTTTCTGCTATGAACTTGAACTCTTGAACCCTATTGTAAACTGCCAGCATTTACAGCTTCCTGTAACAAAGAAGTTCTTCAGGTTAACCGTAAGTGTGAAGATCTGTGTCCTTTGTTTTGTTTCCTGTAAACTGCATGCTCTATTAAATATCTTCTATGAGAATAAAATATTGGAAGAGACAGTGAACAATTGATCTATGTCCTATTCTTCCTCTGTGGCCTCTTTCGAAGTTGATAGCCCTAGCATACTTTATTGTTTCTTGTAAAGACATTATTCCAAAACTTTTCTCACTTTTGCTGATTCTTTTCCAGTTCTGCCGCACGCTTTCTAAGGACACATAACATACAAGATGGAGCGAAACACAGATTTTCTCTGTAACTTAGGTTCTGTTCGAGTGTCTATTTTTCTCAAGTAATTTATGACTTTTTTTTTTGCTTTTTACCTGCTACTAAGCATTAAGATGAGTTTATAATAGTTCCATGGTCTCCATATCAAGGTCTCACCTGAGTGGTAGTGGTTTGCTTGGATAATTTTATATATGAATCACAGAATCACAGAATGATATGAGGTTAGAAGGGACCTCTGGAGATCACTTAGTCCAACCCCCCTGCCAAAGCAGGTCTGCCTAGAGCAAGTTGCACAGGAACATGTCCAGGCAGGTTTTGAATGTCTCCAGAGATGGGGACTCCACCAGCTCTCTGGGCAGCCTGTTCCAGTGCTCTGCCACCCTCAAAAATAAAGAGTAAACCATCCTTATGTTGAGATGGAACTTCTTATGATCAAGTTTGTGCGCATTGTCTATTGTCCTGTCATTGGGCACCACTGAAAAAAGACTGGCCCCATCCTCTTGACACCCACCCTTTAAGTATTTATAGGGGTTGATCACATCGCCCCTCTGTCTTCTCTTCTCCAGACTAAAATGACCCAAGTCCCTCAGCCTTTCCTCGTAAGAGATATGCTCCAGGCCCCTAGTTATCTTTGTGGTCCTCTGCTGTACACTCTCCAGCAGTTCCCTGTCCTTCTTGAACTGGGGAGCCCAGAACTTGACACAGTACTCCAGATGGAGCCTCACCAGGGCAGAGTAGAGGGGCAGGATAACCTCCCTCGATCTGCTGGCCACTCTCTTTGGCCACACTCACACTGGATGCCATTGGTTTTCTTGGCCACAAGGGCACATTGCTGGCTCGTGGTCATCCTGTTGTCCACCAGGACTCCCAGGTCTTTTTCCTCAGAGCTGCTCTCCAGCAGGTCAAACCCCAACCTGTACTGGTGCATGGGGTTATTCCTCCCCAGGTGCAGCACTCTACACTTGCCCTTGTGGAATTTCATCAGGTTCTTCTCTGCCCAACTCTCCAGCCTGTCCAGGTCTCTCTGAATGGTGGCACAGCCTACTGGTGTGTCAGCCACTCCTCCCAGTTTTGTGTCATCAGCAAACTTGCTGAGGGTACACTCCATCCCTCTATCCAGGTCATTGATGAATATATTGAAGAGGACTGGACGCAGTATTGACCCCTGAGGAACACCACTTGTTACGGACCTCCAACTAGATTCTGTGCCACTGATCACGACCCTCTGAACTCTGTCTTTCAGCCAGTTTTCAATCCACCTCCCTGTCCATTCTTCTAATCCACACTTCCTAAGCTTACCTATGAGGATGCTGTGGGAGACTGTGTCAAAAGCCTTCCTGAAGTCAAGGCAGACAACATCCACCACCCTCCCCTCATCTATCCATCTAGTCATGCCATCATAGAAGGCTATCAGGTTAGTCATGTCTGATTTTCTGTGGCCATCTCAGAACTGAATATTGGTTTTGGAAGGCAATAAAATAGATGAAATTTAGCATAGGTAATTGTGAAGTGATACATGTGGATGAAAACAAGCTGAATTTCATTTCTCTCTTATGAGGAAAGGCTGAGAGACTTGGGTGGTTTTAGTCTGGAGAAGAGAAGACTATGGGGTGTTTGATCCAACGTACAACAGTTCTATACTTCACCCAATATAGATTTCAGGTGGCCTGCAGCTCAACAGGTCTGTACTTTCTTTGATTTCTCCCACGGCTCTTTTATAAACTGCTAACACTTCAGCCTCCTTCCCTTCCTTTAATACCAAAGCAATTTAGCACAAGAGACTGCACACTACAATCATCATTCACTTCCCCTCCACACCCTAGTTTCTTTGAGTGCCTTTAGATCTATTGAGCAAATAGCAAGTTGTCCAATGAAAATTGTTAGTGTTTACCTTGGCCACATACTGCTCCAGATCAGTCAGGCAACATCAGGTTGTCCACTATCCATCTTTCTCTGCCGTTGGCGCCACCTTGCCCTCTGGAAGCTTCTGTTCCCCCAAGGTATACTCAGGTTCTTTTTGGGAATGAACAGTCACTTCTTCGGCCAGAGCCATCCCCCTGCTCTGATCATGCTCAACTTGGCCTTGTACATTGTTTACATAAAATAAATCATAAGCAAAAGGTTTGCTGCCCAAGTACAGATAGCATTTGGTGTTCTTAATCATTCAAGACAGCTGTTTGGAAAGGAATACAACAGAGCAGGGAAGTCATGTGAGGCTCACCTCATTTATTTTATGTCTAGCAATCTGAGCAAAGAGGAACAAGAAGAACAGTATCCAGCTCCATCTTACTTGAGGCATTGCTATTTTAGGTTTTTTAGGTTGTCTTGCCCACTCTTCAAATACTGCTCCAAAGTAGTGCAAGTGTCCCACTGGCTTTGCCTCATCTTCCAGGCCTTTGGAAATACCTTCAGCTATCCAAATGGCACTAGTTGTGTATGTGTGCATGGCTGCATCACTCCCTAGATGCATACATCTTGACCAGCACGGCACTTATAGTCACATGCATTACTTTCCTGACCAAGCCCAGAAATGTGCCAGATTAAAGTACCATAAGGTAAGTGAAAGACGGCTTGAGAAATGGCTCTGAGATTCACCAGCGGTTCATTATCAAAATGACATAGGTACTAAGTGGAGATGTCTACTTTTGCTGTTATCCAAAAGTACTATTACTGGTTAGGACAATGAAACAGAAATGCACTTACTAAATTTACAGATTTACTATCCCTCCCCTTAGCAGAGGGATTAAGTATTTGACAGTCTGCAGTTCAGAATGTTACTTAAGACAGTAACTTCAATCTGAAGGTGAGGGTAAGAAAAAAATAAGACTATTTTCCACAGGGAAAAGTGAAATCTAGCACAAATGCTTAATTGCACAAATACAGAATATGGAATTCTTTAGGCAACTGCTCCACAGCAAAGAATCTGAAGATGCAGTTGGTCATATACTCAATACTGTGGCAATGTCCTCCTGATGCAGGAGATGCAGGTTTTATGCTGGGATGAAGAAATAAAAGCAGAGATGCCAAGTAATTCTTTTGCTCTGCTGCAAATGCTAGGCCTTAGCTAAAATATTGTACTTTGTTTTCACCATCACACTTCCAGAAAGATTGTGGGCAAGCTGAAGAGAGTCCAGGGGGAATAAGAGCGGGATACTCTGCTCACAGAGGAAGACTGGGTGAATTAGGGTTGTTAAGCCTAGAAGGAAAGACTGCTAGGAAAGCGGTTTTAACAATCTTCAGATTCATAAGAGGCTATTGCAAAAAGGAAGGAGATAATTTTTTTTGTTTCTACATATCAGTGCTGCATAAGACAAACATAAGTTTAAATCACAACAAGGCAGATTCACATTAGACATTACAAAACATTTTTTAGCAATAAGGATAGTGAAGGACTGGAACTGGCTGCCTAGGGACATTTAGAAATAAATTCAAGAAACATCTGTCAGAGGGATAGAATAGATGATCTTTTAAGATCCCTTCAAGCTTTCAAGTCTCTCATTTGCATTCCTAAAGACAATGACTTCAGCTAGGAATGAACATAAGATACAGGTTAACTCATTATACATAAAGGTTTACATAATAAATACGTGTTTTTTCCCCTACATATTGGATTTCTAGGTCAAGATTCTGCTTCCAGTTCTCTCAAATAACAACAGTAAGTAAATAACCTTTCTTTTCAATGTCAACCAGAATGTCTGTTTGTTTCTTTGGACTTGTTAGCCCTATCATTTTTCCTATGCTCACTTTCTCTAGTAAAATATAAAACATTCCTCCATACGTTGTCCTACATGATTCAATTTATTTGGTGACTTCATTATTGCTGATTTTATAAAGGAAAGTTTGACAATGAAAAAAAATAATTTTTGGTGGTAGATTAAACATTTTTTAGAGTTAATTTCCCATTGAGTTGTCACTGTGTGAATAGAAAACCCAGTGAACTGAAATTTTTATAATTCAAAGCATTTCCCTCAACTGATAATTACTGTAGTCCTGGCAAGCATGCCCACCGAGGACTGCACTTGGGTGGATTTCTCAATAGAAGAGAGATTTTTATTTAAGGTATGGCACTAGTAGCCATAATAGTATTCCAGCCAGCTACTTAAGTATGCTCAAATGTGAAGTTCAGTGCAGAATTTATAGCACTTTCTCCTGTGCTTTGATATAGTCTTTGGCATATTTGCACAGGTGGGTGCAAAGACATGTTTTTTCCCTGTCTGCAGACTGGTTGGCCTCTTCCTGGAGACAGGGTAGTCCCCTTTTTTGTGATGAAGCTGAACTATGTTGCCAGGTTGGAGTGGCAGCGGAGCAAGGCTGGAAATGCCTTTTACCTCTGGTGCTTACATCCATGTAGGCAGTCCCCCTTTATTTCTCTCTAGACATATAGCCTCTCCTCTATCCAGATTAAATGGTATCTTTATTGATGTGTTACTCAGGTTTGGATTTTTATGCGTGCAATAGTCTATACGTGCAGGATTTCCAATAATACAGTAATAACACTATTGAAGAAAAAGCAAAGAGCATGAACTTCTGCTTCATTGCAGCATTTTGCCTTTTCAGTTCTTCATCCCAATGACTTTACTTTCAGCATTCCCTGTAAAGACTGACAAAGCTAATAACTTTCATATACAGGTTTTGTTGATCCACCAGCATACAGAATGTAAGAGGCCAACATTGAGATGCCTAAGTTAGACCTCAGCAGGAATTAAAAGGTGTCCTACAACGGATACATACACCTGCTGGCTTGCAGATTCATGTGTTTCTTTCCTGTGCCAGCAGCAAGAAAGTAACCTCTGACTACCAAGTCGTTAACAGTCTTCCATCAACATGCTAAAAAAGTTACCTCTAAACACTGACAATTCTAAAATAGTTTCTCTGAAAATAAACTTGTTTGTGCTGTGTTGCTGTATCTGTTTCTGTATTATCTTATAATTTAAAAATAAATTATTTTCTGAACAGTGGCAGAAAGAGCTTAAGATATAACATAAAGAAGAGGACAAACTCCCAGAAGAAAGAAGAACATTCCAGAGAAATTATGAAAAGATAAGGAAAAAACGTCCTGGAAGAAAACCAAATTGTATGTGTTGCCTTTCAAAAACAAAATCCCCACCAGATGAGAATCTCGTAAGTCAAGAGCAGTCAACTGTTACTACTTCACTAACTAGCATAAATCATCACTCTAATGCTTAAGTTCGATTTGATTCTGACATTTTCAGCATATATGAAAAATAACAATTCTCAACAGTAGCTGGTTGTGCTTTCCTAGTAAACTTACAGCGAGAGACTTACAGAGTGAGACCACTGGCCTTACCGCAAGGAGGCCCCTTTATCTGTGGCCAGAGCAGCAGAAGGTGGTGTTGAGTTGCTGATATAGGCATTGGTCATTTCTTCTCATACTCCAAAGCACAGATGTTTCCGGTGTAAAGGAACTTGTCTGTAGTGCCATAGCCCTCCAATCACTCCAAAACAACTCTTTGAAAATCATGGGTGTCCCCACCAGCTGTGGAGTAACCCAGACACTTACATCATCTTCCTGTGGAAGTCCTGAAGAATTTATTGTCATGGCACTATGGAAAGTGCAAATGACCCCTTCAGTTGCACTGTAGATCCTGGCTGTAAGTCTCTTGCTCACTCTTCCTTGGAAAATAAAAATTAGATTCATTTTGACACATTGGGAAGAACTTTCTTAGTCCTTACATTTGTGCCCTTGTGAAACTTAGAAATTCCAATTCCAGCACCCCCAAACACCAAATAAAAGCCTCCATATATTACCCGGCTTTTGGTCCAACATTATAAAAATAGGATTTTTCTGATCTGCTCTCAGAATCATCAACCAAGACCATGTATTCGACCATGTATCCTCCATGTTTATTTTGGACTCGTTAAAGTTTGTGTACCTAGGTCTGATTTAGACTCTAAACTAGGCTTGGGGAGGGAGTTCATTAAGTAAGTGGTCTAAAGCATCAGTTACAAATAATGTTGCTGCAGTCATCACTTTTTACTAGTCTTTTTGGAAGAATAGTCCATATAGCTACTATGACAAAGGATCCTACTAAAGTGCATATTTCCCTGTTATATTATTTCAGTACTATAATTAGTGTTTCTTTCAGTAACTTTTGACTTATGATCATGCAGCATATTTTATCATTTATAAGTCAAAGTAGTTGTTATTAATTACTAAACAATTAAATATGAATTAGTTGTAAATAATTTCTAAGAAGCATTTAAGAGATATCTCATAGAAAAAGCAGAAGTGTCATTTAAACCTTGTCTTTGTCACAGGGAATCTAAGAATGAAGCTGACTGTAACATCTGCCAAGTACTTTAGAAATGAATTCAAACATCAGTAATTCTTGAAAGGTTGACATTTTTAAGGTATCTGTTATAGTGAACTAGAGCTGTAAGCTTCTTTGAATGCATCCAGTTTCTCATTGGCAACAAGAGGCCACATTTCCTGGAGTTGGATGCCTAGCTGCTCTATTGCAAATTTTGCACATGATCACATCCTTTCCTTACTTGATGATCTAGGTCTTCAAGCATGTCACCTCAGTGATGAATGAAGCAGTTCTCACTTCCCTAAGCACACATATTTCAAGTGACCTGATGTAATGCTACCCTGATGCCTTGAGAGGTTCATATTGTACAGTTGGAGAATTGTTTTCATAGGTTTGTGCAACCTAAGGTGTTCTCAAAGCGTGTGAGGGAAGCCTAGAAACATCTGTAAATCAGGGAAGGTACAGGAACTTTGCAGCGTTCCCTGAATTCCTGCCACTGTCTGCCTCCCTCTCTTTGCAACACAGCATGACTCTGGCAGAAGTCAGTCCGTGTCGTACACTAAGGATAGCAGCTGTCTTGAGCTTTGTCTTGAGGCACAGAGGGAAAATCTTCTGTGGCCAAAATGAACATGCAGGAGTTCATGCTGACTGATTCAATTATTATAACACCAATCCCTCTGAGAAGATCCCAGCAGGATACGTTTGTAATGCTACGAAGCACAGTTAACACATTCACCTTGTCCTTTCCAATCCTGCAATTCTCCCTCCTCAGACGCACAGCCCTGGCCACCAGAATGATAATAGAGAGTTGTCTGTGGGATGGGAGA